>NC_134576.1:60126754-60291754 GCF_050947875.1 Dermacentor variabilis | reverse complement strand
TAGCTCATACGGACAAGGCACCGTTTGCTTAGTCGTCAACGCTCAGCCACCCTTTTGCTTGTGCCTTGATTATCTGTGTGCTCATTGTGTAAGCACTGTTATCGAGAATAAATCATTACCAACGAGTTCAAATTAAAGCTCTCCTAACGGCAACCTCAGCTGTGAAAGACATTCGAAATGGCAAATAAACATTCTCCGCTTCGCTGATCCTGCAGAATTGAGCTCTCTCGGTACCTTGCAAGAATGCCTTTCACCTTATCCCTTTTCGCATTCTATTAGCCCCGAGAACCAACAACAGGGGCGCTGCGAGCGCCAATCGCGTGACGTCAGGGCCGGGACTCGCGCCTGTCTTCTGATGCAGTTCGGGCTTCAGTTCACGCGATGTCCGGGCGCCTTCTGCAGTGTTTTAGTTTGTTCGCCCTCATTCCCTCTGCTTATATACTGGTGGTGGCCGGCTCAAATATATTTTTAGGGCGTCTTCGTTCGCGGAAATTTATTCGAAGCGCTTATTTCTTAGACGGCAATACATTTCTCAAAGGCAACGCTACGGTGCTAGCCAAAGGAGCGCAGGCTAGCCCATTACACATTTTGCATGCCCGCGGATAGACAACCGCAAAAATATAGCATATAACAATCCATTTATGATACTATACCTGCAGCGGTGCAACGTGTTTGTCACAAACGCTGGCTAAGTACGACTTCTACAAAAGTTACCTTGATTTTAATCCGCTAAAACAGGTTTTCTCACGACGAGTAGTTCATAGTATAATATCGTATTTTCGCATTTCTTCACCGAAACGTTCGGCAGTAACACGAGGACTTAAGACTGCTGTTTAGGTTCTACCAGCACCATTTGCTTCTTTAAATGCTTTTCAAAATTAGGTTGTTAAAAAAATTATGGAGTTTTACGTGCCAAAACGGCTTTGCCGTATTGGCAAAAGCATGCCGTATTGGGGCACTCAGGAAGTTTGGACCACTTTGAGTTCTTTACCGTGCACTTAAATCTAAGTGCAAGGGTGTTTTCGCATTTCGCCCCCATCGAAGTAGGGCCGCCGCGGTCGGGATTCGATCCCGCGACCTCGTGCTTGGTAGCCCAACAACACCGTAGTAACCCAAGCAACCACGGCGGGTAAAATTAAGCTGTTCTTTACCTGTTTATATTAGGTGGCGGTAAATTTAAGCAAAGTTATTTGAGGTTTACAGCTGTTTGCAGGGTACGAAAAAGAATGTACCAATATACAGGTATATTCCCTTTTCCGTGCGACACGTTCAACTCATTTTAGGAATTTACTGGTGTTTGTTGCTTGAGGAATATACATGACGAATCTGTTTGGCGAACTGACACAGGCTGCTCGGCCCATATTTTTTTTTTTTTGTGAAATATGCCTTTTCGACCGTGTGGCTGCAGCTAAAAGGAAGCTGAAGCATCATTCATTAGTAGTATGGAACATATTGAAGATATCACAATGGCCCCCGGTGGAGAGTCAAAAATCAAGTGAAATATGTAAGGCTTGTGGTGTCTTCCGTATGAAGGTTTTCGAAGTTCTCTTTTATGTACTGACGAAGCGAATAGTTCTCCGTTTGTATAATTAAACAACGCTGAATTGAGACATGGTGAAGGCAGAAGGTGCTTTAATTTCGCTTTTATAGGCAGCCTAAGCTGCGCTGTAGTACCTCGAGTATAATTTCGGCATTGCATTTTGCGCTGTAAAAAAACTGCTTCATGGTTTTAATTCGAAGTTGTAATAAACTGATGGATTTCGCGAAAAATGCGTGCCTCGCCCTAACTACAGTTGTTGGCTTCCGTCGCGTGAGGAGTGGGCCATATTATCGATAAGGGCTATTGAGGGCGACCGTGACACATTTCATCGCTTTCAATTGATTGGCTCTCGATCTTAACCACGAAACTTTTCTTTCGGGTGATTGCTACTATGGTATTCGTGAATTAAATGAGTAAATACTCTACATGACGCGCCGTCGTGTCAACAGCTATAAGCAATTCGTTTGATGGTGGCCTGTTTAAGATGGCGGTGAAAGTAGCAACAATTTCTTACGAAATGCGCGCCTATCTCTTTCTTTTACGCAGTAATAAAGTGGCCATATTTGAATAGAACAACTCACCAAACTAATATGAGTCATGAGGACAGCTTTGCTGGGCAGTGTCTTTCTAACACGAATCACATTGTTGACATCAAATAGCAAGATTTTTCTTCCATGTAAAATGCAACGTCTCTCACATAGCTAAATACTAAGGGAAAGTTAAGTGTTTAGCGAAGCATCATACACAACTCGCGTGTTGAATTTGCAGACATTCTTCTTACTCAAAATTTAGGGACACGGCGCATATATGCATTGCAAAACTAGTCGACGCCTTCGACGCTACATAGCTTGCGATATCCAAAACGCAAACTTTCTCGACTCACGCGCTTTAGACGAAGGAACTGGGATTCAGGCATGGCAGCAGAAAGAAGCCGACATATCCATCGACAAGTACGGCTTGAACCATTCATACTCCAAAAATACCCGAAGGGAACGAGCGCGCACGGCAGGCCAGCGGCAGCCAGCGTACTGGCCGTGACGTCACTCGCGAGGGCGCGCCCCTGCAAATTATCGCCGCTAATGCTAGTCTTTCACTTCAAGAGAACTGCTTCTTGGCCTAGTTGATGTTTTCTGAAAGGCATAATTACCGCAGATAAGAACAAAAAGGGGAGACACATAGAGGTCCTCTGGTTGTCTGAAGTGTTGCGGATTAGACTGCGCATGCGTGTATTTGCCTGTTTATTGTGGGTCCTGCAGCCTAAATGAATCAGTGGGGAGTGCCTTCCGTGTCGTTGTCTATGTCTCTCTATATTTTATGCTTGTCTTATTTGTGGTAATTGTTTGTTCCTTTCACTTGCACAGCTTCTATACTTTTCCGGAAGAAGGGGGGAGGGGTTACATAGAAGGGAAGGGCAAAGCGAGACACCTGTGTTGTATTGCTCCGCTGTTGTATTGCTGGCTTCGCTTATTTCACACCGATATACTACTGGCTCGTCCTTTATCACGTCGGTCCGTCATCGTGAGAAAGTTCTTTGTAAAGCTTGACACGCTTTCTCGTTGCGAACGCGACCGGAAAGTGCTATAGAAGAAGGTGAAAGTCATTTTCTTTGAAAAGGGACCAGAAAGAACATGTAGGGTCTCCGAACCTCTAAGAGCGTTTCTTGCTTGCAGTCCCACGAAGAGCATCTATTCCTTACTAAAGGCATCTACGTTTTTGAAAATTTATATTTAGAGAGGTGCCACGTTCGCAAACACTTGCAATTATATATATATATATATATATATATATATATATATATATATATATATATATATATATATATATATATATATATATATATATAAGCTTTGACATATTGTGTTACTTTATTGTCGCAATTACTCCGTAATGATTAGCGGGAATGAAGCCATGGAAATCATAGGGCTAATTAGCTATGGTTGAAACTGCAATGTAGAAACTAACGAAGACAAGCGAAATGAAAGTGCACGAAATGATAACTTGTCGTCGGTGTGAATAGGTGCGTGCGCGCGTGCATGTGTGTGGGTGTGTGTTGCTTTCTCTTGTCTCCCTGCCTAAATGAGGCCTGTGTTTCATCAATCTATCTATTAAAGGCAATCAAACATACCAATGAATTGATGCCACGTAGTTACAGGGGACTGTGATGATAACTCTCCAGAAGAGTACAAAAGAATTCGGTCTGCATGATGCAGATTCCTACGTCATGACAGGCAGAATTACAATATCCTTGAAAAGTTTACAGTTGGTATACTTCTTCTCAGTACTTAACTAAGTAAGGGGCTGAAATTGAAGATAGGCAGCTTGAGACAAAGCTGAAGACAAAGCTGAAGACGAAGCTAAAGATGTGTAAATGAGAGATGGGACGACAAAATAATAGACAAACCGTCGGCAGGCATATAGACAGAAAACCTACATATATATATATATATATATATATATATATATATATATATATATATATATATATATATATATATATATATACATGAACGTCTCCCTATCTCTAGGGTTATGCGTTGTTTAACAAGCAAACCTTGCACAGAACTCTACCAGTTTATTCCGCTAAAGCCTTTCTTAGTTAAAGAAGCATTTATTTCATTCTTCATTTATTTTGATTGCGTAGTAAAAGAACTTTAGTGTCGTATGTGGCATAGACTGTACCTCACAATTATAGGCGCTGGTGGCGAAATAAGCTCCCGTAAATTATACTTTTTTTCATTGGGTAGAAGAACCTGACAACAATGCCTTCTGCAAATGAAGAATATTGCAGAGCGTGGATGAGCGTTTTCGACAGAGGGAAAACGAATCTTAAAATAAGAAAGAAAGGGGGGGGGGGGTAGCGCCAGCAACAGTTTCAGGCTTATTGCTAAGCGGAAGAAAGTGGCTTTGTCGGAAGCTCGCACTTCGTTCAGCCGCAGGCGACGAAAAAAGAAAGGAAAGAAAAAAGGCCGCTGACAGGAACAGACACACATAAAAGAAGGAATCGAACAAATGCGAACTAGAGGACCCAGCGAGTGGGTTTAAGGCCCGTCATGAGTGGTTAAATGAGCCGAAGAAGCGTAGGGAACGAGATGAGACAGCTCTGTCGCGTCGAAGGTTTGCAGGTACAATATAAATATTTTTTGCTTTTGTTTTATCATTGTCGTCTAACCGGAGCAAAGTAATTTTCATTTGAAAAAGAGCCTAACCCGCCAATTTTCGTCTCATCCCTTTTCGCTCGCACGCTCGCAGGCCCTAAAATAAGATTCAGAGTTCGTTGCGAAACTCGCGAGGAAGAAATGCCGTAAGCACCATCAAAGTTCACCCCTCCGTAAAAGCCAAACGAACGTTTGCCAAAAAGAAAAGAAGAATTACGAAAATTCTGAGAAGGGGCCGAGGTGAAAAGTTTAGTCGTTGGGTGAAGAAAGGAACCACTTTCAGCGATCGTCCTTGGTACAACGAGGGCCGCAAAACACGCCTACCGCAAGACATTTGTCCTGATTTGAACGCTTTCGTCAAGAGCTGTCACAGGGGCAGTTTCAGTCAAGCGCGGTGCCGGACGATCCACAGCTTAGCGAGAGCTCCGTCCTTAGCGTCACCCGTTCGTCGCGCTTACGTAAGACGCCGGAGAGCAGCGTCGCAAAAGCGCTGTCATCCCGAATCACGGCCGAGAGCTGTCATTAAAGTTCGATGCAGTATTTTTTTTTCATACATACAAACTACACATACATACATACAAACTACATACAGACAACACAGCTTTCCATATGAAAAGAAAAATGCAAGTTCGGGTACTAAGGTCACATTTTTTTAACGGACAAAGGGCTTCACTGGAATATCGACAAAAATTTCACAGGGTATACCCCGAAGATTGTTGGCTTCACTAATCGTGATATATGAACTGCACCCTCTCCCGTCAAAATGCGCGTTCTGCATCCCACCACCGAAAAATGCGGATATTAATATGCGGATAAAAATAACGGAAATGGTAACTTTAGTCTCGGTGGCCCGAGCGGGCGAGGGTGGTTGTCACTTTGGCGTTGGTAGACGGAAAGCTGTGGATCCCGTAGCTGACGTCACAGATGAGAAGTACCATAGTCCACAGTAGGTGGCGCCACTCGGATTTTCAAATTCTTGTTTTGATTTTCTCGTTGACGAAAACTCCGCTCTTGCCACGAATGTGAGATTCGTTATTATAGATACCTAGTATTTCAAGCTAGCTCGACTTAATTATTATGAGAAAGAAACTTGTTGGGGGCTCATCTTGTGAAACACTAGCCATATAGCACGCACAGTTTGTAGGCATTAGCGATTTCTCCTGCTCTGTAGGCATTTACCGCTAAAGTTAGGCACTCTCACTGTTTACACCACAATTGTGTTTCAGAGACTGCTCCTTTCCGAAACGTGGGCCCCGTCCCCTACCTGCGGTATTTGCCTGTTGTGGTCTCGGAAACACGTGAGCAGCCATCACCACTCTCTAGAGCATGTGTGAGGCGCGAAACCACGCACAGATTCATCATCATCATGATCGTAATCGTCATCATCTTCTGTTATGTCCACTGCAGAGCGCTAATCTCTCCCAGAGATCACAATTATCAGTGTTCAGCCATTACCAAGTACACGGGCTGCGCGATAGCACCTACTAGATATCGTGCGAATGAAAAATAACTTTATATTTAAAAGAAGAGAAACTTAATTGCTGGTGTAGAGGTATTTGGCTTCATGTTATCTGTAAAGGAGCTAAGAAGGAAAGGCCCCGGAAGAAATGGGGCACATGAAAGCAAAAAAAAAAAAAACGAAATAACCCAACCTGATATTGCATGCACATTATAGCACAGCTTCCGCGCTTGGTATATTGATCAGTTTTTCATATAATAAAAAAGTATGCGCTATGGAGTGGTGGGTGCACTCGCGTTATAACCGAGTACTGCTCTAGGACCACGTACTGGATTCCCGTCGGTCGTCGGCAAAGTTCTGTCGCTGGTGAAAGCGAGGATGAGTGGGCGTCCTGACGTCGCGCTAACGGCCTCGATTTGATGATTGCGACGAGGACGGATGCCGGCGCAACTGAGAGGGAGGTCACGGCAGACCCAATTTGGAGCTCCTTCATATCTGCCGCCGCAAGTAGTCACGAGAACTTATGCGCATCCGCTGATCCCATTAAGAGCATCAGTGTTAAGTCTTTCGGTTCTGCATCAGAACTGCCGTGGGGAGACTGAGGTAGACAGCGCGTGTCTCGGATATGCCATTTCTCCGTGTCATGCAGCGGAAATAAATGAATAAATTAATCAGAATCAAACTAACGACGGAACAAAGAGTCCTTTCCGCATCTTTCGTAGTGCCAACAGCGACGGTGCCATCCTAGCTGCCGCGGCGTGCATAAACTGGGAGAGTGGTCCTGTTCGCGTTACGGCCATGGTCTGAACTTGCCTGGAACTTAGCGGAATCAACTTTCTTGAGTTTACATGACGTGCCTCTGTATATTTACCCCGAGGCGTTGCCACACCGCAAATCATGTCGGCCATTTTGGCCCCTGCAGACGTTAATACATTTTTTTTTAAATTTAACCACACATTAGACAGTTTTAGAACGGCGTGTGTCTCCATATGTACGCTAAACGCAAGCACCTCTACGAGATGTTACGCTGCACGTCCCTTTAAGAGATATAGTTTAACTTACGGTAACGCAAACGCAAAGAATACGTTAGAAGACAGGGCGCCGCCTGGTGCCTCGTGCCAAACGTATCCAAGTCAAGGCAATCCATTAGCAACCGTCCTGTTGTTGCTATGCAGACGCGTCTCGTTTAGGCCTATATACGGACACCGGAATCGCCGAACGATCTCAAATATTGGACTCGCTAAGCGCTCGTAACTAGCGTTTCAGGTGAGTTCAGAGGAAGTGATAGCTCCTTTCAACAGTTACTGGCGATGAACGAGAGTGAGAGCGTAGCCAACACGAGAATTCACGGTGAAGCGGGAGCCACGGGTGCCACCATGTTCGACAACGCTATTTCTTCGCGCCCGTAAACATTACGAACGTTAAATTCGCCAAATAACGTAAGTTACCATAGCGCACGGAAACAGCAGAAAACCGAAAACGTTTGGAGCATGCGCAGTGAGGACGACGCTGTATCTTTACGTACGTAATGCGTTCACGTTCGGTTGCAAACGCTAAACTCAAACTGTCCATGAACTAATTCATGTCTTGAAGGAACGCGCACCCTAACGTCTTGCAAAGGTGCTTCCGTTTAACGCAGGTAAGGAGACAAACGCTATTCTAAAACTGTCTAATGAAAGACGCGTAAACACCGACGCGTGAGCGTTAACACGCACATATCGGAAGAAGCAAACTTTGCAGCATCCGGCGCACAACATTGGAGCCAACGCGGGTGTGACAGATAAGCGCGGCGTCGGAGCGAAGTCGAAATTTCGCGGGCAAGTTACTTGCACTGTGGGAAGCTGCAAGTTTATAAAGATTGCTTGCTTATGCTCACGTCGCGGAGACACACATGAGGGCTGCCGGCGCATGCGCTTCAGGAATAGCTCCGAAGGTCGTGGGCACGTTAAAACAATGGACGAATCACCTGGCAAAACTGCATTACTTCGTTATCCTTAAATAGCGGTATTTTTTTCCCTAGAATTGTTGTTAATGAGATGGCGATTCTTTATCATCAAGCGAGAAAAAGAGAGGACTTTGCGTTCCCGCTTGTCGAATAACATAAATCGAAAACCTATAAAATGAAAAAAAAAAACGGCGCGAGGAGGCTTTTTGTCTTTCTTTAACGTAAGATTAGTATTTAGAAATTAACGAATCGCTATACCGATCGATCGCTCAAAAGCAAGCTATTGTAGCAACTAGCAATGAAACAGAACCCCGGAAGCACTGTTTGGCATAAATATTTCATGGTTTAGCTTACTGATACTACTGCTCGTGATATGTCGAATCATTTTCGCAATTCTGTTTTCTCCCTGTTTGGTGATTTCTCTGCTTAAGTTTGTTATTTCAATTTGCCGCGCATCCCTAACCACGCTTCGTCATTGTTTCAGTGAGACGTGTCTCTGGACCCCGCATACAGAGCGCTAATGTTCAGATTCGGCAGTCCCATACGTGGTTCGTGTGAATAAACGAGATATAGTACATTCCACACGATTTGTCGCGTCGATCTGCATAAAATACAATGTCCTTTCGTTCGAGAAATGCTGACTGCTTCGGCGTGTAACTACAGTTTTTCGCGCACTATCGCTTGCGATTATATCGAAACAAAGCAAATAAAGAAATGGCGCCGTAAGGCATTTTAGAGAGTGAATTCTCAATTCATACAAAGGGACAACGCCGGGCCATAGAAATTTCGGTTATCGCATAATAAACGGCACCGCGTTTTCTTCGGAAGCCTTCGACATTTACGTGTTTCTTCATTGACCGCCTCAGCGATACGCATTCTCGCCGTGGCGCTTGGCTGCTTCCCATCGAGGTTGTAAATTTACATCCTCGATTTCATTTTTCCTTCCGTACAGAGCACCGCTAATCGTCTCGTAAGTGCTCTTGCTTCTGACGGGCACACAACCAGCCTTCCTTTTGTGTGCTCGGGGGTAATTTATGAGGGCGAGAAACCTTGATTAATACGTAATCACTCGGCCATCGGAACGGCCGTGTGGGGTTACACTGATGGCGATGCTCGAGTCCCTAATTTCCATAGCTTCGCTCTCACTAAAGCGTCTTTATTTACATGCCGCGCGTAGCTTCTACTTCCAGCGGGCCTCGTTGCGCGGGAGGCGACTGCACCAGCTGGGCGCAGCGCCCGTAATGAAGAGGAAAGCTCGCGGCCAGAACAGCGCAGAGAACTCCGGGCTCAAGGGCCAGAGAGTAAAACGCGGCGCGGGCGAATTGTGCCGGCGTAACAAAAGAACAGCGAAGCGATGTTGCAGGAGAAGGAGCTGCTGTGTGGAGACGTATAGAAATATTGTGCTCTTTGCTTCTCCCGTGTACTGCAGGATTTCACAACATGGTATGCTTCCATGCATACAGCGACATTTAATAACGGATGTTTTCTTCTAATATCGTGCTTTCTTTATATGACTTTTACACAGATTAATGAATGGTGCTGGGTACCGAGCTTGTGGGATAAGCGTGCCAAGAGTATCGTTTTCTGTGTCTCTTTTTTTCGAGTAATATTTTCCCCCGAGGCGTACAAAGTACAAAGAAGAGAGCATAGCAAGAGGGCGCTTACTGAGTTATTGTTTGGGGTTAACTAAATATTTGGACTTAACGCTGAATTGCACCTTACCATGACCACTTTATATCTACCGCGCAAGAAGCTTGGCCTGCATAATTGCTACTACATAGCATAAACATTAATAGTTCAGCCTCAGTGCCGTCCACTTCGCACCCCCCTGTCCTCCTCACTGTGCGCATCTTTAGGGCTACGTTGGCGCGTTCATCTATTTTGCGAGAAAAGGTGAAGTGCACAGCTCTCCCATTCATTTACTTCTTTTTTTAAAGGTTAATTCGATTCGCCTGCACTTCCTGAACTTGTTCAGGGGGTTTTCACACCTCGCAATTCGCTAAATTTGTGCAACACAGCTTCCATCTACATATTGCTATTCGTGCCACTTGGTGCAGGGTTCGTGCAGAACGAGTTGCCAGCATTGGTGGGTGATGTCGCAGAAGGGGGGAGGGGTGCTATTCTGCAAGTATCCACGTAGTAGTGGGCATGGCCCATTTCGTCTGCTGCTGAAGTTCTGATCGGCGGGGCTGGGGTACGCGCCGGAAGGAGACAGTCACTCCCGGCCAATCAGCACTTCAGCAGCAGACGCAATATACATGTCCATTAGGTGAGCACTTGCAGAAGAATACTTCCCCCTGTCCCCCCAAGGTTTTGTGCAAGAAGCGTCGAGCCGGTTCTCCACTTATATGGAACTGTGCCTGAACCGCAATGAAACCCTCGTTCGTGAAATGTAAAGGGAATCAACAGAGCCCGCGCAAACAACACGATCGGCTCTGCGTCACGCTGCTCACCGCCAAAAGGAGCGAGCGTCCGCGCATGCGCACGGAGCGTCTGCCTGCCTGACCGCCGTTAGTCAGGCTATTCCATTCAGCTCGACATATAGCCTGCGGCTTATCTGCTGCTTATCAGCTTATCTTCGCGCACGTTCTTTTTGAGCGAGAGTCGTCACTTTCGCCTGCCGCATTTCACGGTCGTTTAGTACGTTTATACGAAAACACTAAACGTTATCGTAGTTAACGCTTCATTAGCATAGTAACAGTTTAATTACTACTTGTTTTACTGAAGTAACCGCAGAGCAAAATTCATTGCAGAATATAAAAAAAATGCAATATCGACTCCGGATGAAGTTTGCCGCGCTTAAGTCACCACTTGGGGGCATCAAACTAGGTGTAGCACACATGAGTGTATGATACGCTTGGCGTCACAGAGATAATGCCGTTCATCGAGTACCGAAATCAGGGAGATAAAGTCACTCTCAGTGGTGTCCCAACTTCTGCGTGCACGCACTGGGGATAACGTGTCCTCTGACTATTTTCTTTACTTATTTGGTTTTTGTCCTCGTATTATTTTCTTTTGGTGCAACCGAAGCTTTCCGATGAAGGCATCTACTGAGTAAGGCATAGTTAAGAGCAGCTCACCCTCGATGCGGGCGACGCTAACTGTTTCCTTCCTCTCCTAATGACGCTAATTAATCTTGCCTGCCCATGCATCAACTTAACATCCATGCCATGCAATGAGTCCAGCATGTTGAAAGGCAAGCGAGGAGCCTCCCTTATGCGGGTGATTTACTTCCAGTTGCAAAAAGCAACGGAGCGTTAATTGAATCGAACAACGAAAATAAAGAGCGTTAATTAAATCGAACAACGAAAAAAAAAACACGTCAGAAAGTGGTTGAATCTATGATGTATTGAAGACCAAAGTATGCCATCAGTGCCCGCGGATTTAAGAAAATATATACACAGCATGTTCGTTTAGGAGATGCACTTGTACACCTCTCCTTAGGTTATCGCGATCGATAACCCGATAATATCGAGGCCCCGGAAGTATAGATACAAATATTTTCACAAGATGCTTCACGATTTACCGCAATTGTAAGATTACAGATCATCGTACGCTTGGTCTGTGCACTGCTCCAAATCGGGGCTAAATTATTCCGTACATGGCAAGCTTAACTGTTGATAAATTAGTTATTCAATTCGGCTAAGTGATTACTTTTATTCTCTGTTCATGAACTCGAGCGTTCTTGAAAACAAAAACGCTGTCCTTAAATGTTCGCCTACCTGATCTCTTAACTTTCTTGGTTAGTCAGCTGTAGTAAATGATGACTAATGATATCAATCAGGCTATTCAATTTCCTTGCGTCTTTTGTAGCACGCTTTGGTTCACTCATTTAACTGATTCACCCTTTCACATACCGAGTGTGGCCTTATAAGAGGTAAACGTACAGCTTTTGTCGAAAGTATACGGGCTGCTACGGCGCACCGTCACCGTACATGTCCTTCGGCTGCGTGGTGCGGTTCTCGTGGCGCTTCTGACATCCGGACGTCTGGACACATAGTACGAAATTTTTGTATTGGTTCTCTTCATTTTCATGTCAATCGAACATATGTCACACCACCAGAAATTTCTTAAAATTCCTGCAGCGAGCCTGGCGGTCGCTTACAACGCAGCGCACATACTTTTGATAAAGAATGCTCCTGTTCATGCCGTATTCGCTTGAACGTCACCCGTAGGAACTGGAACGTAGGAACGTCACCCGTAGGACGTGTTCGCCGCTGTGCAGTGAGTACAACACGAGCGATGACTTCGAGCCTGTTTTACGAATCTGCAAGCCCTATGCGCGGACTAAAGAACTGCTCTAAAATCTGCCTTAAATCTGTGTGGCAGTTCCTCTGAGTTGCGCCACGTAGTATTTGGACATAGCAGTACCACTCGTACTGCTTCGAACACAACGAAGGCGCCCTTACCCCTGTATTCCCGAACGATCCTCGACTCGAAAGGTTTCCTACACAGCACCAAAGCGCAGCGTCTCGATGGAAGAAGACGCTATAATTCTCAAGAATTGCCTGGGAGCGCGAATGAAATACAGTGAGCACTTCTGCCGAGGGGTGGCTCTGCAATTTTTTTTTTTGGTCGAGGTGCAGTGCTTAATTGAGGAACGGTCTTGAATACTCGGTTTCGGCTTCCTCAACCATACACTGGATGCTTGCTACCGCGTGTGCTTATGGTTGTTACTGGTGCACGCTGTCCGAATATGTACTATGTATATATGAATGAGTCATTTCATATCAAGCGTGCATTGTTTTGCTTTTTGAATCTGACCGTTTTTCATCGAATTGTTGCTATTATCGATTTAATATTACTTCCGCGCAGGAAGCGCGTACTCTATTCAACATTCAGACAATGATGCCACCGATTGTATACCGAAAGAGCATTGCCGAACCAGATTAAGCCCGTGATGGGAATAGTATTGCAGATTCTCGAATATACTACGCAAGCACCAACGATTAATCTGGAATATGCGGTAATACACGCGTAAATAGCAAACTGACTCCACTCGCTAGTTCAGATTCGACGACCGATGATGATGCTCCCGGCTTGTGATTTCAGTGTTGCTTGCTCTTCTTGGCAAAAGATCACCAACTAGAGAGTTGAATTCTTAAGGCAAAGTTCTCGCTCTGCGTAGTTCTTCCTGTTCACTCTATACAACGTGACGATGTGTGACACTCGCTATCTGTGTCGTTGGAGCCAACGTTTCTACCAGAGGGCCAGTCATCACCATGGCAGCACTTGCTGTCTCGAATAAGACAGGGGCCTAGAGGAAACGTCAGCTGTGGGGACATTCTTTGATCGACCAATGTTATCGTTCAAGACTCCATCTTCCCGTAAAGTTCCGTCTCGTTCGGACACGTCAAAGGGAGTAACATGCCAGGCCGTATGGCTAGAAAAACATCGCCCGCATCCAAAGAGTGTTTCTCTCTTTCTCTCCTACCTTTCAGCCTGAAACACTCTCCGCGATATCGACCATCCGAAGGAAGGCAGCCAGTTGAGAAATCGACGCGAAGGGGTGGGAGGGGGGGGGGGGCGGTTTCGCCAACGAGGAGCGAGAAAGAAAACACGCATAAAACCGCGGACGAGCGAGCGGTCGAGGTTTGGCTCACCGAGTGCTTGGGTACCCGATGCGCGCACAGGAGGTCCGGCCACCTGGGACGAAAAGCAGGCGTCGGCCTGGGTCCCGGCAGTGGACCGGATTACCCGCGGACGCGGTGGGAACGCTCGCGGAGCGGGTAATCGAATCCAGACGTTGCTGCGCGCCGGCACCGGAGCCTATAGTGTGGGGCGCGTTCGTGGGCCCAGAGACAGGCGCGTTCGCATCGTCGCCCTTTGCACCCTTTCCATCTCTCTGCTGGAGGAGAGATTGAGAGCGTGCCAACGAGGGCAGCGCCGAATACTGCGCAGCGCTAGAGCGAAAGGAGTTAATGGCCAAGTGTAAGAAAATCGCAGCTGAGCTCAATTTACTTGAAAGCGAATCGAAGAAGACACCAAAAAATTAATTGTGGCAAATGGGTAAGCCTACAACAGTAGAGATTTAATTGATAGGGTTCTAGCGAGACTACAGACCGACACTAGACAGTTTAGGCTGATAAGTATTTTTTTGATAATTCATGCATTTGACGGAGAGAACGAGAGAGTGGGGATATAAGGAAGGCAGGGATGTTAACCAGTCAAGAGTCTGCTTGGCTACGCTACGCTGGGGGAAGGGAGAAGGGGAAGAGATAGAGAGGGGAGAGGGGTATAGTGACGTGCACGGACAGTACTAGAGTCAAAGCCGCTTGTACAAACTAGACGTTCTCAGAAAGCACAGAAGCGCCTTCACTGCCTTCTCACACGATGATCGGTGGGGACGGTACCCTAGTACTGTCTGTTCGGTCAGAGGATGATCATCTAGTTTCCTCAATGCGTTGAACATATATTGTCCTTGTGCTTCGAATTGAGGACAGGGTCACACTAAGTGGTCAATGTTCTTCTCGCATCTGCAAATATCACATGCAGGACTATCAGCCATTCCAATTAGAGTTGAATAAGCTTTCGTAAGGCAACTGCCAGCCACAACCGACATAGAAGAGACGGTTCGCGTCAGTGTAGTCCGGCCGGAGATCTGAGTTGCAGTGAAGGGTTTAGTCTGCGCAGTCTGGTGGGCTTTGTAGCTGCGGTATTCTACTCTGCTAAGGAGAGCGTGCGTGCTAGAATGTGAAGTTATCTCGCAACGTCGCTGAAAGAGGAATGTGGAAAGCAGCCGTCTTCTTTTTTTGACGTCCAAGCTGCCCTATCAGCGCCATCACTTCCAATGATGCCGCAATGGCCTGATATTTATAAAAAAGAGATATCATGGCCTTTTTCTCTCAAGTGATGGACAAGTTCTACGAATTTATGCGTCAGCTCATCATGACGTTCGTGTCGGAGAAAGAACTGTACACATTGTAAGGCCGGCCTTGAATCGCAGAAGACTGCCCATTTTCGAGGACTTTCAGTATTTGTCACATGAAGCGCGCCGCGGAAAGCCGTCAATTCTGCAGCTGTAGATGTAGTCATATGGGAAATCTTGAACCGCCGGGTTAATCGCATTGTTGGTATAATTACAGCGCCACCAGAACTGGTTGACGTAGTTGAGCCATCAGTATAGACGTGTGTGGCGGAACACGGTTCATTGGTATTAACGAAGATGAAGGCCAAACATTCCTCACTTCAGTTTCGCTCAGCGCGTTAACATCAGTTTAAGGTTATGTATTTTGAAAGAAAATCTTTTCGTATTTGGGCAGCTATAGCAGAGGAGGAGATAATGAAACTTGTGAGTCTCAGTTTTGTGTTCCCATGAAAGGATTTGTAAGCTATAAACGAGCTATCACCGCAGACGAGGTGTTGTCACACTTCATAACTTTACGGCGGACTGGTGCATATGGAGTCGTCGCCAACCCTCTGTCCTGTTCGCGTCTGGTCTAGTTCCCCAAGCCTCTTCACACAGCAAGATCGGCCACTCTGCTATTGCAAAAAGCATAATTTCCTTCAAGTTCTGCTCAATATATCTCTTTCAAGTTGCCCCATAGCAGGCTGCAGGCACCCCTATCGATGTACCGCGCAACTAGCTGATGACGTATATATGGCGTCGATACCAAAATTAAACGTGGCGTGCTGAAGCTGTACCGGTTGGTTTCAATATGGAATCCCGAGAAGCCCAAATTACTTCATATGGCTCTGTAATTATTGGCACTATGCTTCACGCATCAACCATTATAACCGTTAATCAACTCAGTACCTACATCTACAGAGTAATAACCTTAAATAATCTTGTTATCCTTCGGCTCTTGGATGCACGATCTCGTCAACTTGAAGGACCTTTACGAAAATTTTTATAGCTCCAATTCCTGAATTTCAGGACTGTCTGGGTGGCCTGAAATATATTGCTATTCGATATATATAAACTACAGCTAAAATCTTTAGATGTCACTTCTATTAATGATGTAAAGCTAATCTGGGAATACAATTTGGAATGTTAATAAGGGTGTAACGTGCCTGTGAGCCGAAGGTAGTGGAGCTGACAAATCTAAACCTGCGTGGTACTTTATTATTTTTTATCAGGTCTAGAAGTCATCCTTATCGCTCGAGAAAAAAAAACAGGATAAATTTAAATAAGTACACCTGGTACAATGCGTCCGGCTACACACGTCAGCAGGCGCCTGGCACCGCAGTTACAACATTATTCCGTAAATTTTATTCCAATCGTTGGTACCATTTGGCATGATCAAAAAAGATAAATAACCACAATAACCCAATCATTATCACTCTACAATTATTTAGGTTTATGAGAATGGTTTCAGCGATAATGTAAATTTGTGTACCTCAACAAAGGTCAGCGTGATAAGAGCACAACCACGTAAACCCGGCGTTCCCGCTGTTCACACTGTCTGCGAAGTCGACTACCACATGTCACAAAAATAAAGTTCCTAGTTCTAGGCGGAGATCGAAGAATTGGAAGAGAGACTATTGACGTGCGGTAAACACAAGACCGGAATTCTTATTAGAAGGTTTCACAACTTCCATGTACCCTATGTTCTATGCCGTATGTTATATTTGCGGGTGTTACGGGATGGTTAGTTTACGGCATTTACGTATTTCTCGAAAGTTACACATACCCTACAAAGAGGAGATCACTGGAAGTCATTAGGTGAGTGCTTGCGTGCGGTTCGTCTGAAACCACAGCAGCTGCGAGTTCTCTTCTAATCTCACGTGCTGTTGTATGCGCATACTTGGAGGCTGCAACCGGATCATTTGCTTTCCGGGCATGCCCTTGAGCCGCTGACGTTGCCACTACATCAACATTGTGGCGGCGTTGCAGGCCTGTTTTTCTATTTATTAACTTCTTTTTCCCTACTAAGTTCGTGTCTTTACCGGTATGAGCTCTGGCATGCCGTGTTTATTCGTGGTCTCTGGTATTTCGTCTTCACTTCAGTCGTTTGCTCTCAAGACTGTTCGTTCTACGTTTGCTCGTGGTCTCCCTTACACTAACTTTGCGGCCTCCCTAATGCTGGGTGCCTGTGATCCTCTTTGGCTTCCCCCTTCCCGTTTATCTCGTAATGCAATTTCTTCATTTATTTCAGGAAAATAAACGAAGAAATTTGATAACGTATGCAGCAGGAGTACCTGCGTGTTCCTAACGAACCGCGGTGTCCTCGCGCCGGAAGTGCGTGTAATCAGAGCTCCACGCCTTCGTGAGAAGACGATCTTTCTTCACGTGGTGCAATGAGCGCACTTTGTTGTATCTGGACGAAGGCTTTGCCTGCCTTTACTCGGCGGAAACGATAAACGCCTGTTTCTTATCGCACCGGGTGTAACACAAGAACGTTAAGATTGAATTTCTATCTACAGCCATGTCGGAAGTACGGCATCTTCGCGGAATCATTAGGGCTGGAAGATGGCACAGAACCGAAGTATGGCATTGCTATTGCAATTCGAGCAAAACTTCCGCTTGCTTTCCTTACACACGTTACGTACGTACTTTACTTACTGCTCACATTCACCACTCAGGTACATTGCAACGGAGCCGTTAAATGTTATTATTTTATTTTATTAGTCACGGGTCGACAGGAGGCGTTCTAAAGCATTTAAAAATGCGTTCAGCCCCTGCTTCTTTCAGATAATTTAGAACTGACTCTGTTAGTCCACACGATTCCAGTGCGAAATGACTGCTACCCCCGGTACATCCAAAGCAGCTCTTGCTCTCACTGCGTCCAGCGGTGCAACAAACGTTGCCGTACATATTGCGCGCGTTTTTCTTCCACAAAATTGTTAACTATGGCAGAAAACAGCTAATGTTATTGTGCTGCATCTGATAAGTGTCGATGGAATCGAACTCGTTCTCTGATTGACGATTAGCCGTCAGAACTTGCAACACTTATTATTTCTGCGCCAGGCCGGCGGAGCCAACAACTTGACGACTTAGTCCTATCCCGCCCAATACGCGTTTGCTTATCAACTTGCTAAGTGACCAGAGTGAAAGCGACGCAAGCAAAATGAAAAAAAGAAAATGCGCTGCCCGAATTTTTTGCGAAAGCTTTAAATTCCGTAGGCACTCGAGCTAACGTCGCCTCGTTCAGAATTGTGCCGAAAGCATGCTTTATTAGCCGATTGTGTAAAGTTACCGAGAACACCGTTTCTAAACGTAACTGAGGACTAGAAGGAATTTACAGCACGAGATTCTGAATAGTGACACAGTACAAATTTTTTTTCTCAACCGCTTCTCTTGTGTTTTCGCAACGAATAAAAAACGAACACTTCCGTTCACGGTGTATATTTATATTCACTGTATATGTTCTACCGATGTCTTCAGAAGTCATCTCTGCTTCTTTTGTCCACAACCCTCACTGGCTCCTGTGCGTGGCATTTTTTCGTTCTTTGTACTTTAAAGGATTGGCTTATACAACCACTAATATTCTCATATGCGAGCTTGTCGATCACGTATGAATTAATTTATTTGAACGCAACAGCCAAATTAACGGATACTGAGCGCGGTTATGGCTGCTGCAAGCGTGTAGCATAAAAAAAGGCGCATGCGCTTCTTGATTCCCAAACGAAGTAATCTTTCAAAGCAGCCTTTCCGCCCATCGTAACGCCACCAGAAACAAGGCACAGATGCTCAGTTTCTCTAGCAAGCAAAGAGGACAGGCACTGCGCTCACTTGGCTTGCAGCTCTAGCTTTTGTATTGCCTACCCTTTTTTATTTTTGCAGGTTTTTCACCATCACATGAGGCCTACTAGAAGAACCGTCGTTCCACTGCGCATGCGCAGAACCATAAGCACGCGCGGGCATCACGTACTTAAGCATACAGACGCAAACATTAGGACGTACGGCTCACTGGCGCGGAAGCATGGACACACGCATACTCGAGCAATCGGCGCATCCGGGATGGGATCCCTTCCCCGGCAAGAACATCCGGTAAACAGCCGCCGGTGTCGGATTGAAGGAAGAAAGCACAGCGCAGAGGAAATGCTACACTACTTGGGGATTCGCGGATAAGCAGAGTTCTAACATCGGGCAGGAAAGACAGATGATCCAGCCCCGACACACACACACTGGTCTATCGCGGGGCAAAAAGAAAATGAAGAAAGAAAGAAAGAAAGAAAGAAAGAAAGAAAGAAAGAAAGAAAGAAAGAAAGAACGAACGAAAGAAAGAAAGAAAGGAAGAAAGAAGGAAAGAAAGAAAGAAAGGCGCCTGGGACATCCGCGGTGTGTGCGCATGCGAACTGACAGCTGGAGGTGGTCGGCCGTTTGCTTTTGCAGCAATTCGCCTCGCGAAACGGAGCAACAGAAAACGGAGGAGCGGCTCCCGTACGTGCAAATCTGACACATCCCTAGGCCCGACAAGCAGCTCGGTGCTCTTCGTATTAGAGGCGATTTGGACTTTTCTCAGATGCCCGGCCGCAGACTTCTTCTTTACCGCGGCGCGCCTCCAGTTTACGAAGCTGGCGCGCAACGCGTCACGCAGGTCTCTGGCATCACGACGAATTGCGAGTAGGTCACTGAAACCTGAACGCCACGGCGCCGTCACTTCGACACTCTAAGGATGGCCAAACACGCTGCCACGAGAACCTGCGCTTTCGGCGTAGCAACATGTTTAGCATATGAAAATGTTTGACAAAGCAAAATGTTCGTATGCTACCATATTCTGCTTCAATATTATCGTGATGTCGTTTGCGTGTCATCATTCATGTGCTAATCGTGCGTTCTCAAATCGTGCATTTTGTGCACTTTCTTTAGCACTACTGGCAATGGCGTGCGCGCCATCTGTGTGCAAAGAAAAAAAAAATCATTGGAGTTTGACAGCGTCTGTCCTGCCAAACTCCTAAGAATCATGAAGGCTTGCACGGTCTAGTTGCGTAGTGATGCAGCTTGTTTGCGAGAAATAGACCAACTCAACTCAAAAGATACGTCATTACTGTGCGTTAAACACGCGGTTAGCGTCAAACTCACAATGCTTGGCACCAAACTGCGCGGGCAAGCTATCTCAAAAACTGGCATTTTGTGCGGGATTATCGTTTTAAGGATATTTCCGAACGGAAGCGCCATGCTATATATGTCAGACGTGAAATACCACATTACGTTCTACCAGTTCAAAACCTTTGCAGCAGTGGTTTGGAAGTCACTGCTGTACAAGTGCGGCTGGGAAACCGAAGCCTCAGCATGGCATCCGTATATGTGAGCTGCCGCCTGATGGTCTCGATGGGAGACATTATAAGGGACCTCTGCAGCCTCTGCCCTGCTCCGAGGATTATATATGAGGACTTTAAAGAGTACCGTACTCTCTGGGGCGACAAGGTGATTGATGCACGTGGAAAGCAAATTGTTAGTGCTTTAGACACCGAGGGACTCTGCGTGGGAAATGACAAACAGCCAACGTTTTTTCGACCACCGGCCTCTTACAGTGTCACAGACTTGACTTTACACTCAACGGACATCCTCGCATTGTCAACGACGAGTAAAAATGGAATGGGCAGCGACCATTTTCCTGTCTTAGTTAACATTGCTGGATATAGAACCAACGGCGGAAGATCCTGTCCTGTGACGCATTGGGACACGTACGGGGACGGCCTAAGCGAATCATATGGAGACCTGTTCGCGGACATGCTACGTAGCAAGAGATTGGCTACCGTTGAGCTGAAGCTACCCGACCACTTCCCCGCTCCAGATCTGAAGCTAAAAAATCTGTGCGCTGCCCGTAGAAGAGCGGAACGGAGGAGGATGAGGACGAACGGCGAGCCACCAATGAAGACAATATATAACAGGATTAACGCAGTGATTCGACGTTACACAAGGAAACTAAAAAGAGATCGATGGGCAACATTTTGTGCAAGCCTATCGGTGTTCACGCCAGTTCCAAGGATATGGTGTGTCGTTATTAACCTTGCTGGAATTTTTCGACCAAAGAAGCCATTTGAAGCCGTAGCATTGAAGTTAGGCAAGACGCTCGCTTGTCTTGCGAATGCCTTTGCTGAAGTATACTCTTCCGGCAGGTCAGCCGGCACAACCAACCCGCCTCCGCCGCTATCGTCGTCTCTAATGGATGCTCCTTTCACATTCAGAGAGCTGGAACTAGCTATGAGCAGCCTCCGACGTCGCTGTGTGGTGGGACCTGACCTTATCAGTAATCAGATGCTGACTAACCTACCGGTTGAGAGACGGCGTGATTTGCTGGCATTTTTTAACCAAGTGTGGGCCAGCGGGGATATCCTACATTTATGGAACGTAGCATGGGTAGTACCGGTTCTGAAGCCTGGAAGGAATCCTGCAGCTCTGGACTCATACAGACCGGTATCGCTGACCTCCTGTGCAGCGAAGCTAGTGGAGAAGATGGCGTGCACAAGACTCGCTTGGTATGCCGAGCAGGGTCGAAAACTACCATCGTGTATGACTGGGTTTCGGCAGCGTCTAAGCGCTCAAGACAATGTGCTAGACCTACTAAGCCACATAGAACATTACAGTGCGGATGGCCTGCCAACACTTGCTGTTTTCAGGGATGTTTCCCAGGCTTACGACTACGTGTCTCAAACAGCCATCATCAGCCAATTACAAGTTATAGGCGTCACGAGTCATCTCTTGCACTTCATACACACGGTCCTCAACGAACGTCGCATCAGAGTTCGTGTTGGCGACACTTTGAGCGATGAAATACGTTTTATCTCACTCATTATTTAACATAGCCATGACTAGCCTCCCAAGAGCACTCAATCATCGAACACCAGTGAAAATATCTATATATGCCGATGATATCTGCATATGGGTCTCCGGCTACCAGCACCGCCGCCTCGCACTAATAGCCCAGGGAGTAGTAAATGTCCTTCAGGGCCACTTAGCAATGATTGTATTATCATTATCAGCAGAGAAATCATCATTCGTACTATTTCCGTGAGTGAAAAGACAATCTACACGCTTGACGCTGAATTTGGACGCATACCAGATTTGCAAGTCACCAACGTCCGATTTCTTGGCGTTACCTTAGACCACAGGCTACTCTGGCGCCGCGGTATTGACCACGTTGTGGCGTCATCGTCACCCAGGCTACATGTGCTCAAGCGAGTCGCTGGCATACGCTGGGGCAACCCTCCGACGTCGATGCTACGTCTACATACAGCGTTGGTTACCAGTTGGATCCTGTATCAGCTACCTCTGATGTCACCCTCAAATAGCCAGTACGAGCGCTTAGAAGCCATCTACAGAAAAGGTATTCGACTTTGCCTTGGAGTCCCCCAGCCAACATCAAACAAGAAAGTGCTCTACGAAGCTGAGTCACGCCCTCTGTGACTTCAGGCTTCCCAGGCTCTCATGAGCCAGCTACTACAATTGAGTGAGTCTACGCCCGGCAAAGCCCTGTTACGACGTATAGGTAACAGGCCACGCTCACATTTTAATGCTGCTCTGAACACGCTTCGCGTCTTAGGATTGCGCTGCTCGAGACAGAGGGAAAGGATAGAACCACCCTGGACATTCGAGGACATCACATGCAACTTAAGTGTACCACGATTGCAGTCAAAGAGCTGCACTCCATCTGCACAAGCGAAATCACTAGTCCTAGAATTTTTGAACACGACTTACCCGAATCACCTACAAGTATACACAGATGGCTCTGTCAAAGCAGACGATGACCGCTGCGCAGCTGCATTCTATATCCCCTCTCTAAGATATACGTGGTCTGGCCGTCTTGACTGTATAGCCTCGTCGACAGTTGGGGAAGGCGTAGCAATAGCTTCTGCTCTGCGCAAACTAAAGACTTTGCCTCCGCAGAATGTGGTTTTCCTTACGGACTCAAAGGCCGCTTTACAACAACTATACCGTGGTCTGCCATCCCTCAATTTCCCACGAAAATTACTAGCCATCGTGAAAGAACTGAACAACAAAGGCTTTACAGTAAAGTTTCAGTGGATGCCCTCCCCACATTGGTATTTCTGGCAATGAAAAAGCTGATGCGCTTGCATACGCAGCGCTCCATCATCCTTCCAAAGTCAGGGCTCGAAAAAGGAATCAGGCGAAAAAATCTGACATTCGAAATCACTTTGGGCCGCTTTGGGTCGCTTTGGGTTCCACCGCATATGCCCTGCGTAACCAAGAGATTTCACCGAGAGGAAGCCTCACTTCTATATCGAATAAGGACAGGATCTGCTAGTACACCGGCCTGGTTATTTAAGACGGGGCGAATCATTTCTCCGAACTGTACGGCATGCAACGAGATAGGAGACCTTGAGCACTTCTTGGGGTCCTGCCAGAAATTCCAAAATGAAAGGACGCTCTCCTGAAGAAGAATCTGCAAAAGAAGGACCTTCCGAGTGCGTGCCTGCACCACCTTATATTTCCCTAGGGATCAGTTATAGCCCGCAAAGAAACTTCAAGTCTCCTTATCGTATTCTTAAGAGAGACTGGTTTGATGGACATATGGTGGAACCGTTCAGCGGTATTCTAAGAGACGCTCGGGCGGAGCGATTGCCGGCCTTGATCGCCAGGCTAAACCCGGCTGTTGCTACAATTCACCACAACCACCACCACATCGTCTTAACGTAGAGCTACCATTGAAAACCAGCCGAAGGGTGGTTCCTCATCAGGTCCCAGACTCTTTAGGATACGTAGAGCTCAGCATTCAAAACGAGTCATGGTCTGCGCTTTACGCAATGCCACCACCCAGGGACACGTAAGGTTGTGGTCATAAACATTGCGGTTTATCGACAGTGTTCGTGGTTTTCGCTAATGTAGGGACTGAAAAACTCTGCTTCTAATATGGAATAGATCCTTCAATGGATGCTTCCTTTCTTCTTCAGTAGCACGCAAGTAAAGTGCTGCAGAGAAGGTTCGAACCGCAAAGCATCAGCAATCAAAATGTTTCTTAAGTTGGCCCTTTGCTCAGCTGCCGTCTCGACAGAGAAAGAGAAAATTGCCCTTAAGATGGTGGTAGAATTAGTGGACGTTGCATCAGGTGAAGTTAGCGCGGCGGGCTCACCCAGATACCTGTTCCGCTTGAGCAACTCTTGCGCTACTAGTACGGGTGCTTCGCCAAACGTCCATCAATTCAGTGTCTCTGAGGAACGCAATCAACAGGCGTAGACCTCTTTTCCTGATTACTCCGGGCCCTACAGAGAAGCCTGCAGGCTTAGCACAGGTCAGAACAAGCTTTCTTTTTTCTTTTGATCGACTAACTTACTTGCCGATACAATGAATGATCAACTTACTTGACACACTCACACTGACACATTGTGAAAAGATGAGAACTAAAAATATGAAATCACGGTATTTTGATATATGGAATATAACTTGAAATAATATTTGAATGGCTTTTAACGAGGAGAGGACAGAAAATGTCAAGAACGACATGCATTCTGAATTGACAGCTGTCATACCCGTACACCCTTTGCGAATGTGCGGACAAACGCTCCAGCGCATTGAGAAAGATTTGCGTTGAATTCATCATCATCATCATCATCAGCCTAGTTACGCCCACTGCAGGGCAAAGGCCTCTCCCATACTTCTCCAACTACCCCGGTCATGTACTAATTGTGGCCACGTTGTCCCTGCAAACGTCTTAATTCCATCCGCCCACCTAACTTTCTGCCGCCCCCTGCTACGCTTCCCTTCCCTTGGAATCCAGTCCGTAACCCTTAATGACCATCGGTTATCTTCCCTCCTCATTACATGTCCTGCCCATGCCCATTTCTTTTTCTTGATTTCAACTAAGATGTCGTTTACCCGCGTTTGTTGCCTCACCCAATCTGCTCTTTTCTTATCCCTTAACGTTACACTCATCATTATTCTTTCCATAGCTCGTTGCGTCGTCCTCAATTTCAGCAGAACCCTTTTCGTAAGCCTCCAGGTTTCTGCCCCATATGTGAGTACTGGTAACACACAGCTGTTATACACTTTCCTTTTGAGGGATAGTGGCAACCTGCTGTTCATGATTTGAGAATGCCTGTCAAACGCACCCCAGCCCATTCTTATTCTTCTGGTTATTTCAGTCTCATGATCCGGATCCGTGGTCACTACCTGCCCTGAGTAGATGTATTCCCTTACCACTTCCAGTGCTTCGCTACCTATCGTAAACTGCTGTTCTCTTCCGAGACTGTTAAACAATACTTTAGTTTTCTGCAAATTAATTTTCAGACCCACCCTTCTGCTTTGCCTCTCCAGGTCAGTGAGCATGCATTGCAATTGGTCTCCTGAGTTACTAAGCAAGGCAATATCATCAGCGAATCGCAAGTTGCTAAGGTATTCTCCATCAACTTTTATCCCCAATTCTTCCCACTCCAGGCCTCTGAATACCTCCTGTAAACATGCTGTGAATAGCATTGGAGATATCGTATCTCCCTGTCTGACGCCTTTCTTTATAGGGATTTTGTTACTTTCTTTGTGGAGGACTACGGTGGCTGTGGAGCCGCTATAGATATCTTCCAGTATTTTTAAATATGGCTCATCTACACCCTGATTCCGTAATGCCTCCATGACTGCTGAGGTTTCGACTGAATCAAACGCTTTCTCGTAATCAATGAAAGCTATATATAAGGGTTGGTTATATTCTGCACATTTCTCTATCACTTGATTGACAGTGTGAATATGGTCTATTGTTGAGTAGCCTTTACGGAATCCTGCCTGGTCCTTTGGTTGACAGAAGTCTAAGGTGTTCCTGATTCTATTTGCGATTACCTTAGTAAATACTTTGTAGGCAACGGACAGTAAGCTGATCGGTCTATAATTTTTCAAGTCTTTGGCGTCCCCTTTCTTATGGATTAGGATTATGTTAGCGTTCTTCCAAGATTCCGGTACGCTCGAGGTTATGAGGCATTGCGTATACAGGGTGGCTAGTTTCTCTAGAACAATCTGACCACCATCTTTCAACAAATCTGCTGTTACCTGATCCTCCCCAGCTGCCTTCCCCCTTTGCATAGCTCCTAAGGCTTTCTTTACTTCTTCTGGCGTTACCTGTGGGATTTCGAATTCCTCTAGGCTATTCTCTCTTCCAATATCGTCGCGGGTACCACTGGTACTGTATAAATCTCTATAGAACTCCTCAGCCACTTGAACTATCTCATCCATATTAGTAACGATATTGCCGGCTTTGTCTCTTAACGCACACGTCTGATTCTTGCCTATTCCTAGTTTCTTCTTCACTGTTTTTAGGCTTCCTCCGTTCCTGAGAGCCTGTTCAATTCTATCCATATTATAGTTTCTGATGTCCGCTGTCACTCTAGTTAAATTCACTGAAACATACGTAACCTTGTTGTGCGCATTTTTTGTTCCGTAACATGGCTGCCATCAAAGAAATATCGAGATTTGGATCTTGGGCATTAAATGTGGTTCGTTAAATAGGCTAGGGGGACTTTGGCAGCTCGCGCCGGTTTGATTTTTTGTAACTGATGGTCAGTATAGAGTATACAATTATCTTCGAAGACGCAACAATACAGCTTAAGAGTCTCAGATTAGGAAGAACCAAAACAGTTTACAAAAGCTCGAAACGGCAACGACAGCGGTTAACGAACCGAACAGATGCCGAATTATAAAATAAAGTAGGATTATTAAATTCTTACTTTCGAGTATCTTTTTGTTTACCTACAAGAAAGAAAGACATATAATACAAAATTTGAATTTATTACTACTTCAAATTATTAAAAAGTCTAAAGTATATTAACCATAACTACTTACATGACGCTATAACTAACATTTTTCTGCACTCCATTCCAGAAAGAATGCACTTACCACAATAGCTGTCAAACGGTTGTTCTAGCAAAGGCATCAAAACAGTAAGCAGCGCCCACGACCGCGAGGTATAATAAAACCTCTTCCGAGTCGACTCACCTGCAAAGAAACACAAAAAAAATCAACATCAGCTTTCAATTTAGAACATCATATTAGTGTCATGCCATAAGTGCGCATGCGCACAAAATTAAAGCGTATCATTTCTGGAGCACGTGATGCAGTTATGGATCGGCAGTGGTAGTACAAGGGTCAAGCTGGAGGCCACGTTTTGACATGGCGATTTGCCCAACTGAGGGTGTTGGTCGAAACGTTTCGACAAGGGGACTTAGACTTCGTAGCCATGTCCCTTTGTAAAGCCTACTCCCCTTGTGGAAGCGCTGGCTGCCGACGGAGACACCAATGGTTCGCCCAATGTTGATAATATCAAGTCTCCACGTTCATGTGGACCTCTACGTTGCTTCGAAAAAGTTAGGTGACAAAATTCGTAGCATTAATTTTTTTTACTTTCGAATGAAGGGCATGTTGCGCAAGGACGTGGCAAAGAAAACACGGGAGCAATTAAAACAGCAATAGCTCTACCGCTAACGGCACCAGATGTCGCAACAACCAACCTAATGCACAAAAAAAGCATGTACACTCATTCAGGCAAAAAATAAGTCAATGAAGGGATAACGTACACAAAAAAGTGATATTCCTACGAAGGTGTTACCGAAAAAAAACCTACTTTGTAGACTTAGACAAGTGTGATTGACTCAGATAAACCTTCATTTTTAATGTAGCATGACGCAATAAACAATGAACAAAAGATATTTCGAGCAAAACACGGATACTATACTTTGAGATGTGTGCGTTTTAACTATGAATAATTAACGATGAAACAGCTAATTTGCTTTGTCATTTAACATCACTGGACACCTAGTGCTCCCATTCAAAATGGCTAAAGTAAAGACAATTTAGCATTATTGCATAGAAAAATGTGAAATACAGGTAACCATAGTTATCATTAGCGGAGCTTTCAGATGCGTTTTTACTGAATACTGTAGTATAGATAGAGCGGTAGACACTCGGTGCTCGAGAGGGAGTGCAGACCATCAATTGAATAGGTAAATATGCGAAGAGCAGAAACAAGAAGGACTGCAGAAAGTAGCGGTGGAGTGAAATTAAAATAAACTGACAGTCTTAAAAAGACGTTAGACAATGCAACGAAGCGGTAGTGTCATCATGATGGTGATGATCAATTATTAACCTTTGAAGGCTCCGATTCTGATATTACGTAAATGAGGAGCATGCATAAAATAAAGCCAGAAACACACCCATGAGATGCGAAGTAATCAAAATACACAACGCAACTCGATGCATCTTTTACAATGGGGTGTAACACAACTACGAAGAATACAACTACAACTGATTCAAACAGTCCGGTAATAAGATGAGCGTAGACGCATAATGGTCACAATTGTATCGAGTATAAGGGCATAATGGTCACAATTATAACGTATGCGAACTGAAGGAAATGCGCATGACTGCTGCGCTAGTCGTATTCTTGCGGGTCTTTTTCGGAGCCAGTTTCTGCTGCCTGTACGCGGTAATGAACCAGGAACGCAATTTGACTGTACTAGCCCCTCAAGTGGAGCCGTCCTACTAATGTTATGTATTCGCATAGGCAGAAAGGTTACTCAGCAGGGGCCTATGCATGGTCAGAAACAGATGTCGTAACGGGTGCCTCATCTCTATGGGTAAGTGCAGAGAAAAAGTGTAGCAATATGAATGCGTTAGAAAAAACGATGTGTTGCAAAGGACGCAGCTGAAGCGGAGCGACACCTCTTGTGGAAGAAAGTATGGAGATCGGGCTCACTTTGCGGTTTCTACTGCAAAAGTAGTACCGCCACATCTCCGTGCAGCCAAGTATTAAAAAGAAACACACACACAGAATGTTTTGTTGCACATTGCGGAACTGAAGTGAAAGCTGTGAGACGTATCTGGATGCTCGAAACCGTGATGTAGGATAAGGAGACTACGGCTTGACGCGGAGAGACGGATGGCGTGTGAAAACTGCGTGTTCCGATGATCGCGTTCCTATTGGCTCATGCTGACTACATCTTACCGCTAGGGGCTACGCCATTGAGAAACTGAACCGACAAAAAAAAATGAAAGAAAGTGGCCCACAGAGGCTGACGAGATTGTGCGTAGCCTGTTGGCGCGCCGGCCGAACAGTCGTAAGTATCTGTGAATAAAAACAGGAGCATCGGGAATTCTTATTACGGTAAGGAAACGTGCTCTTTGAGCCTGAGAATGCTTTTTTCTAAATTTGTTTTATTTATTTGTTTCAAGTTAGCGTTGTCCTCAACCAAACAGTGGATTTCAACTCGGGATCACTACCGGTCCTAGTTACTAACGTGCAAAACTTCTGCGCAGATACGGAGGCACTCCATCAATCACCAAGGACCCGACGTGCGATGTGTGGCACTGTTAAATTTATTTGCCCGGGCAAAACTTTCAACACGCGCGTTGCCTTGATATTAGAATGTCGCAATCACAGAAGACATTTGTTAGTGAATCAAGATTTCCGTTCGGAAGTCGTCTATTGTAGCACTGCCTCGTTCCTACTTTCTCCAAGTCAGTCAATAAAAAAGAAAAACTGCAACGAAGCATTCGCTGTCGAATGCTCGAAATGCATTCGGTATGCGGTATGCGGTATGCGGTATGCGTGAACACAAGTTCGCAATACGCCGCCGCTACTATTATTGCCTTGCGCCGTGCTCTTCCCTTATGAATTACTAAACGTTCATCCTGGCTCCGCAGAGTGCAGCGTATGTATTGAGTTCTAACTCTCGAACATGCAGAGTTTCTAACTATTTCGATCGCTAGAAGAAAATATAACTCGAAATATAATTCCTCAAGCCCTGAGGATTCACCGCTCTTTGTAGCTACGGCAGACGCCCAATACACCAAGACGTGAACCAACTTTTTCATGTAGGCTTTACCTGACAGTTACAAAAGCCTCTCGGCCTGTTGGCCAAGATCAATGTCCATCAAAAGCATATTCCCGAGAACTGCGACCATTTTAGAAAAAACTGGAAAACAGCCTTTATGTTCAAGGGAAAATTTTCAGTCACGTCTGGACAAAAGTCGTGAGGATGACTTTAAGCGTCAAGTCATATTCGGAATACCCACCACCCCTTCCTCACCCCTGTCGAGACTTTGCGGCAGACCCGTAATTCGTGCGGCCTTCATAATTTATGCGCTTGGGGGTATACTTCCTTGCTATCTCATTTTCTTTCCTTTTTTTTTCGTCACCGCAGCGAAAAGCAACTCACCCAAAGAATTCACTGGCTACCATCCCTTTCCTACCATTCTGTAATTCCTCTATAGAACACCGTGGGGAATGTTAAGCTTACAAAACGCCATTATCAATATTTCTCCAATAAATACTCAACGTTCTAGCGGACGCTAAACATCTGACGGCTGGTTTGGAGGTGAAAATGAAAAAGAAAAGTATTTCGAAGTTCTGTCATCGGCGTTGGAGTTTCGCATTACCATTTCATAAAATCGAAGACTATTATGCGTCAAAGCGGAGCTCCCACTTCGATCGCTGCAGCTGGTGCAGCCATCCGTGAGAAAAAAGAAATCGATTTTGTAACTTCCAACGCCTCCTGATTCTGTGCGCACCACTCGGTCATAGTCCAACTGTCAACAGAGTTCGGCGTCTCTTTTCATTTAAATTATTGTCGACCACTTCGACGGAAAGATGGAATAAAAGGTCCGTAACAGCTGTTATGAAGCAGAAGGAATTATGCAAGGTTCTTTGTCTTGCGTGCATTATTGTTATTCAGGTTGACATGTCGAATACATCAACGTGCTTTAAAGAATAGCGCTATTCACTTGCGCTATATATATATATATATATATATATATATATATATATATATATATATATATATATATATATATATCGGAAAGCTTGAAATTCAGCTAGTTGCTGAACTGGCAGTTTCACGCGACAAAGGCGACAAAAAAGAACAAACACGCATACAAAGAAAAAACTATTGGGTTTTGCGTGCCAAAACCACTTTTTCATTATGAGGCACGCCGTAGTGGAGGACTCCGGAAATTTCGACCACCTGGGGTCCTTTAACGTGCACCTCAATCTAAGTACACGGGTGTTTTCGCTCCCATCGAAACGCGGCCGCCGTGGCCGGGATTCAATCCCGCGACCTCGTGCTCAGCAGCCCAACACCATAGCTACTGAGCAACCACGGCATGTACGAACACAAAGGAACGAGGCTGGAAACGTTAATTGCTACTCGTACTTAACCTCATTCGCTTATATATGTCACCATCCATGTCCTTACCTCCCGCTAGCGCAAAGAAAGGATGGGTGTATCGCTTACTGATCCACCTAAATTGTGTCCATGATCGGGCCGCGAAACAAGTTGCGAACCGGAGCAATTTGTGCACCCTTCTAATGTTCAGTTTAGGCGCGACCGCCTCCTACGTCATGACGTCAGGATAAATACACCACAGAAACGAAACAGAAACTGATTCACCGGAGAGTTAATGAAGCAAATTACTTACGGCACTCTCAGGCATTCTGACAGTTATATTAGGGGAGGAGGTGGGGGGGAGATTTTAGGTTGAAAATTTCAAATTAACGCAAAAAATGAAATTTTCAGAATGTCGTGTCAGTACTCCGCCATTAGGTCACTCTTGTACAAGCTAGCGGCAACAATGGTAGCAAAATTATCTCACAGCACGTCAAATAAACTAGAATTTGTGGCACTATGGTTTCAGCGCTCCAACACTACGGATCCTTTTATGTGGAATACGCGACGCACGCACCCGAACATATCTGGTGGCCGTCTTCAACGCAATATCACGCGAAACAATACGCTGTCGAATAACGCAGCTCATATAAAATGGACGTAGAAAGACGGAAAGAATCGTGAAAAAAAAAAAAGAAAACATAGAATGATGAGATATACACTCTCGTTATGTCACTCCGCTTCGATAGATAGTGATGGAAACGCACTAAGCTAACAGTTCCCTCGAGACAGACCCTCGCCGTAAAGATGCCACTCGGTAATTGCGCGTCGCCGTGGGAACAATGCCGGCAGAATAAACGCTGCTCCCGGCGATAAATATGCCGCCGGCGATGTCGTCATTTCCGCGGAAATGAGGGCGCCATTTTAACACAAAGAAAAACCCAAGCGTATACACAGAAAGGAACCACCGCGAGTGTTTGGAAAGGGCGCGGGTGTCATTGCTTATCTTTACCGCGCCTCTGTCTTGCGTCACGCGAGGGGATAGGAGAGTAAAGATGCGACAGCTATGGAGCGATGTCTTCTGCATGCGATGCTATGCGACTCCCTTAAGCGCTAGACACTTAAGGGAGTACCACGAACACCACAGCGGCGCCGTAAATTTTATGCTACCACTGACTACGCCGCGCGGGCTACTTCACATTAAAGATAATTTCTTCCATGTTTGCGCTCGCGGAGATAGGTGCACGCAATAGCATCCGCATCCCCCTCAAGTTGTTCCCTTTATTTTCGTTTCATAAGGAATCAAGATACCGTCGCGAAGAGTGCTAGCCCAGTGTATTCCAACATGTGTGTTTTTCAGTACTGGTGCGAATACTACCTTATCAAAAAGCGCAAGAAAGTTAAAAAAGGAATCGAACGCTTGCTTTTGTCGGGGGTACATCGCTGCGTTTATATTTATACGTGTATACATTTCCATGAGCGGTCTATGAAGATGACGCGGTGTTACGCAACCATTCCGGGCTCCATGCTCTCCAGTTTACATCATATGGCATCCCCAAATTGAGCTTGCTATGATAACAGCACTCGTGAAATTCGGAGACATGCTCTAGCTGTCTCGCAGGCGTAATGCCTGAAACCAGCCTAGAAACTAACTTCGTCCATTTTAAGAGAGTCGTCTCATTGCTGCTTTTTTATTTTCTTTGAGATATGGTAAAAAGATATGCTAGAGTTTGAACGAAAAATAAAGGTTTTATTTCCTGTTAGGCATGTGGTCGTCAAGGCCACGGAAGGTAGACATATAGTGTATAGAATTGTGCGAGAGCGCCCAAAGAGGGGGCCACGCGTGAGCACCTAAGAACGCATTGCCCTTGCATTAAAGAACCGCTTATGAACGTTACCTAAGCCACCTATATCCCGCAGCTGTTATCGCAGTGCCTATGGGACTTCGCTCGCTGTGTTTCGAAATCGCCGCTCACATCAGGCCCATTCGGACTACAAACGGACTGTGGTCACCGCGGTTATTGCCTAATACCGACTTCGTTCCGCCAGGGATGCTAGCGCTTGCTTGCTCAAGCGCGCCTGGTCCGCCCTTTCGCTCGTCACTGGACTGCCTTGTCTTTGCTACCTCGCTTTGCCGTTTCTCTGTTTCGTGGCCCCTTCCTTCGGCAAAGGTGTTTGAGAAAGGGACCACACACACAGACGCGCGGAGGGCCGTACGCCTGGCTTGCCGTGGCGCGCCCTTGGCGAAGCTGTGGCGCAATGTTTGCCAGCAGGCCCGCAGCGCCAGGTCGAAGCGTCCCGCGCCTGCATACGCAACACGTCGAAGGACAGCTCTCTTCTCCATTTTTTTTTTTTTGCTTTCCTTCTTCAAGTGCTAAGAAGAGCCTTTATCCCCGCCTAACTCTCCGACGTCCCGTCTTCTCCCGCCAGCCTGTCCTTTGTCTCACACACACACACTCTCTCTCTCTCACACACACAATTTATTCCCTTTTTCCCGTCGAAACCCTAAGCCCCTCGCTCGATCGTCACGTGGTGCTGTTGAGATATATACTCCCTACTGGACATTCTTACGCGTGCTGCGCAATCTCTGTTTGCCTTCCCCAAAAATTCCTGCTAATAGTTCCCGCGTCCATTCCGGCTTTTTTTCAAATTCTTTGTCGGTATTCTCCCACCAAACAATTGCGGTGTCTCCTTTCTTTTTACACCTGTCTTCCGCTGCAAATTTACTTCTACTGCGCCTTTCTTCTTCTCACAGAGCTACGTAAAGACTTAACCGAATAATTGTTTCTTTTTTTTTTTGCTTTTTAAGATCGTGGTGGGGGGGGGGGGGTGCGCCTCCTTCTACAAGAGTAGCGATACTCAGACGGTGCTTGCCAAGCTCGCAAAAACAAACAAATTACGAAAAAAGAAGAAGAAAGAAAACATGAGAGAACGTTTGTCAGCGAAATAGAGAGAGGGACAGAGAGAGAGAGGAATATACGAAGGCAGGGATGTTAACCAGTCAAGCGTCTGGTTGGCTACCCTACGGTGGGGGAAGGGAAAAGGGGAAAAGAGAGAAAGGAGAGAGAATGTGTAGAGACGTGTATGGACAGTACTTGAGTAACAGCCGCTAGCGCAAACCAGACGTTCTGAGGAAGCACAAAAGTGCCTTGACTGCCTTCTGAGCCAACGATCGATGGGGGCGGTGCTCTAGTACTGTCTGTTCACTCACAGGACGATCATCTAATTTCCTCAATGTGTTGGACAAAGTTGTCTTTGTGCTTGAAATCGAGGACAATAGATGGCAGCGAAATGATAAATGAAAAACGTGGCGCAACATGACAGAGATCGAACCGCAACACGGAGTAGTACTTCTAAGTTGCAACACCAATATGATAAGAGTACTCGCATGTTCCGTTACACTATGAAGTTGTTCGTGGAACTTGCCAAATAGTTCACTAGCGATAGCGCGCAGCTTTCTTCATTACATGGTGCCATGCTCATTAAACCCCTACTTTGGTTGAGCCAAAATGTGCGCGAATTTATCTGTGTGGTCGCGTGTCCTTGCCTCGCCGTTCACTTCCAGTTCTAGTTCACGACCTGGTGGAGCATTGTCATCTTTTTTTTCCGATTGTCGCAATTTTTTTTTTATTTATGCTCCGCCTCATCGGCGTCATGTAGTGCAGGGAAGGCTAAAGCTCCGTTCCCACAGGCATCATACAAACCCTCCCGTTACCGTCACGGCGACGTATGACCTCGCTACCGTGCGCTAGCTTTTCCTCGCCAGTTTCTCCTATAAAAACAACAAATAGAACAGAAAAAAAAAACATAAACATGCCGACTTCTCGTTTTTTGAAAAATATGCCTGGCGAGGAAACGTTTTTTCCTGAAGGACTCCGGTGCAACCGCGCTACAACGGTACAGGGTGTATGACGTCTGTGTGAATCAGGCCTAGAGCTCCCGTCACCCAGTAACGTTAGCCGGTCGCGTGTCCCAGAGAAGGGAGGATGGCTCGGCCGTTGTCGGCCAATCATTTTTCCGACAAACTTGCATTCTGTCGACGTTGCACACAAGGCGGTTAAAGGCGGACTATAAGGAACCATTCTGATGGTACAATAATTCAGGTACCGTTATTCTGGTACTATCCTTCTGGCACTGTTTGTCGGAAGACCGACGCCCCCATCAAGGTTATCGCTTTATAGAACGTATTTTTGGGGGGATTGTGGATAGTTGCTCGCTCCCTTCGAAAGTTTTCGGTCGCATACTGGACTCCCGAAGCCATGTGTTGCTGTAGGTTGACGCTGAGCTTCGGAAAGCAAGCGTTTAGCCTTCTCCATGATTCGCCTGGGAGGAATGAGCTTGAAAATTTGGGAAGGATACACTTTCGTTAGTGAGTGAACTGATACAGGACGCAGTGAGCAGTGCGTACTGACAGGCGTCTCGCAATAGGTACAGGCCCGAAAGTACCTCTAACCATAGTCGCCACCAGTCAAAACGAACTACTGCTTCTAGGCGCGATGGACGGAACGCTAAAAATAAAATTAGGACAAAATACGGGCATGGTTGCAAAATGGAGGCAAATTCAAACAAAGCCATTCATGCATTCAGCCATTTTAGTTTGGCAGACCATGGAGTGCCAGCCACTCTTTGTAGACAACATGAATTGAATTTCGGGAAGCGACACGCATGTAAGTGGACGGTACCGACGTAGAATGCCAGGAAGAGTTTTCAAGCCATCATTTGCTAACAACATTTTTTTGTTTCTGTTTTGTTTTTGGTTACAGAGAAGACAGCAAAGAAGGAAGACCACGAAAAAGGCCCCTGTGACCATTACGGTTATTACACGGACAACGTTTGCAAGGAAAATAAACATACGAGGACGATTTCGACGCGGTACACCGAAATAAAGCTAGCGTGCATAATATGCAATGTTCGCTCTCTCCTTTCCTTAACTTTCTCGACCCTTTTCTTTTCTCTCTTTCTTTTTTTTCTGCAGCTGCGCAGAGAAACGCGCTTTCCATTCGCTTGACCTCGGCATGTCTCCTTGCACCGCGGTAGCTGGACGCAGCCTCCATAAATATTTGATGCGACATAATGCGCCCGACCTGGACTTATTATGCCTGAGCGCATCACCGGAGGAACGGTCGGAAGCTCTTGGCGGTAAAGAAGGACAAGAAACCACCACAACGCTTCGCGGGTGGATGCAGGTAGAGTACAGCTCGGTAAAGGTAAAAGAGCCCGAGGCTTCACCCGAGACCGCGCGTATTTTTCCAACGGCAACTGCCGTCTGATTCTTTCCTTCCCTCTTCTTACACTTACTTAGCCTCCGAAACAGTCAAAATGTGCGAGGTACGTCTGAGCATAGCAGACTTCACCTTTTCCCTCAGGAGCGACCGGTACGGTTGCAGTGTATTCTTGGTGGAGATAACAAGACGAAGGAGTTCACTGAGGCAACTGAAACTGCGAAGTACAAGCCACGCTTAGGAATACGCCCACGTAAAGCTCAAACATAGCCATGCCCCTGTGAACGAACTTATCGGAAGAGCGCGAATCGGTTGGTTAAGAGTAGGCAAGTTTGAAGAGCAGTGCGACTTTCCCTTTGTTTGTTCATCACCCTACCAGTCGGCTCTTACAGAAAATGTCGGCACAGTGGGACCCCCGAAGCAGGATCTGTAAAATCTAGACAAGCGGATTTGAAACCCCAGATAGGTGGTAAAATTGAAAACAAAAACGAAAAAAAAATGCTGTTCGCAAAGGATGGCTTGAAAACTCTTTCTGGTATTCTACGTCGGTACCGTCCACTTACATGCGCGCCGCTGCCCGAATTTCAATTCATTTTGTCTACAAAGTGTGGCTGGCACTCCATGGTCTGGCGAACTAAAGTACTTTCAGCTCGACGAATCAAATGAAGGTGAAGAAAGGCGGAAGGAAAGCTGAATTTGCCCCAATAATGCGGAACAGTGAAACGATAGCTGTCGCAATATCATAAACCGTAAAGGTTTCTTGGAGCTGTAGCAATCCCTCTTCGAGAAAAAAAAAGATGTCAGTGATGCCTTTAGCCTGAGTCGCCTTCCTTTCTGAAGATGGCGGCGCAGGTGGTGGAGGAGTGGTGAAGCCTGACTCTCTCTCTCTCTCTGTTATTTGCTATCTCAATTGCATTTCGCTTCTTACCATTGGCTTCGTTTTCACGTCCGCCTTTGCTGATACTGGCGGCTGCTTGCTTCTGTCTTACCGATTATAGAATTCGGGCGAATTAGTCGGTGCCCCAATGGGCAACTTGGGTCAGTGACACGAAGGGAGCTCGCGCTTGGGCGATATTTCTGGTAGAAACACGACCTCTTGTATGGGCCGATCTCAGAGGTCATGCACAGCCACGCAAAAAAAAATCATAATTTTGAGGTTCTTGTTATTCTTTCGCCCTCCTAATACTTAAGTCCGAGAAGATTTAACATAAAGTGTAAGCGCTGTCGGTGTCTCGTTTCGTGACGTTAGTTTGTGGGCTGTCTTTCTCATATTTCCGACGGATAACTTTGTGACGAATATAAGACAAGGTGTATGAGCAACTTTAGTGATGGAATAGTGTGGCAGTACAACCCGCATATACCGCATGTCATACAGAAAGGCGTGGCATGTACATGTACCTAAATATATGCGGAAATTTTCTCTCACAGACAACTCCGCCGACGCCGACACCAGATTTTCAGCGACACGGGGCCCTCAACGCCTTCTGGTTAAAGTGGCCTATAGTTGGTTTACTTCCATCATTTTGTAGCATTGAGGCAGGCATAGTGAGAAACCAAATTAGTGGAGAACAAGGAACACTCAAGTGAAGCGCCAGAACCCTTCAAAAAGCAAGTTACATTCGATTCGCTGATATGCTTAGGAACCATCTACCTTTTTCCTTTATAAAGCTAATGCAATGTTCACTGGTATTTCAGCCATCAACACCAGCGGACATGAAAAACCACCACGGGAATGTCTCTATAAAAGATATCGCTGTGAAAGCCCTTACCTACAAATTGGTCAATTTGTCGCATTGAGCTTGACTGCAAGGCTTCTCTAGAAAATTTCGCTGCGCCGTCTTTGCGATCCCGGCATCATCTTTGCAACGCGACCGTGGTAACATAGCGGAAGGTGCCACCTCTCGCTATGCATGAGTAGAGCGCTGACAAGAACTTTGCATCAACGAGCAATTAAGATTAACCCCATGAGTAAGAGATATTATACAAGTGCCGAAAAAGACACGCCCGAGTGGTGAAAGCTTCGTTCGTCGGATAGCGCCGAAGGCACGCAGAGGCCTTCCCTAGAACACCTGTAGACACGCACAGTACGTAGATATTTGGCGGAAGTAGATAGGTACACGTATGAACGCATCACTGAACGAAGAGGTTTTCAGGGAGATTTTAGATTTGTCGCTGATTTTATAGTGTTTCTGGACTGCCCTAGTTAGAGTTTCCAAGAAAAATGTGCTGATGTCCTTGCGATCTTTCGCGAGCGTAAGAGACCATTTGACGGGACTTTCGAAACGCCTGTCGATAATGCGCTTCGGTTTCTTGATCGTCAGTTTCTCTCAAGTGATAGTAGGACTTGCTGGGTTTTGAGTTCACGAGCTAGCAAACCTCTTCTCCAGTTTAATTCAGACCAATCTAAGTTGATGAAGAATGGCATAACTAACGCGTGCTTTTCCAAAGCCCCTTTTAGAAATCATGCCCGCATCTAATGAAAGCCAGTTTTCAGCAAGAGACTATCGCGTCTCAAGGAGGCTGGGTGTCCTAACCATGTGTCGGTGGCGGAAATACTGCTCAAACAGGAATGATCGAGAAAATTCCTCCGTGAGAATGCGAGAGCTAGCGGCCGTAACATGGTGAAAACCGCCATTATGCCGCACACACACACACACACACACACACACACACACACACACACACACACACACACACACACACACACACACACACACACACACACACACACACACACACACACACACACACACACACACACACACATATATATATATATATATATATATATATATATATATATATATATATATATATATATATATATATATATATATATATATATATATATATATACATATATAATGTTTATATGTAAAAAAGGTATCGCATATATTGAAAAAGATAGGAAGCCGAGGAAATGTGCGGGCTATTTTTTCAGCCCCAAACATGCTAAGTACTCTGCGTGGAACGACTTACCCTATGAGGACAAAAAGAAAAAAAACGGTCTGCGACGAGAAGCAATAATATCAGTTCGTCGTATGCGTCGTACGGGTGCTCTGCCTACCGCATTCCAATGTCATGTGGTAAAGGCTGGATAGGTCAAACTAGAAGATGCATCAATGAAAGCTTGACAGAGTACAGAAACAACGTGAAGAGTGCATCAAATGACGGTTTTCTGGCTTTTCAGTGCAAAACGTGTAAATGTCATCCTCTTCTAGACGACACCGCTATTATACACAGGAATAAACATGAGCGTGTCAGATTAATAACGGAAACTGAGCACATCCTCTAGACCGCTGTCCAATGTGTAAGCAAACCTTCACTATCATTGTCCGCTAAAGAAATTGATTACTTGAGCATGCCTTGACGGCTAAATTCATCCTAAATGTATCATTTAGGTTTTCTTTGTGTTTTTGCCATGTACAGGTTTTAAGGTTGTTTTCACGCCGTCGTGTACCTTAGGGTTGATATCGCTGTGCACGCGGTTATGCGTGGGCATAAGCACGATCTACCCCGGAATTAAAATTTTGTTGCTGATGGTTAGCGCTTGTGACCGTCCGTATACTTTCTCCTTGCGTCCCTCTTCTTTTGCTGCCCTGCGGCAGATACCATCGCATGGCTTCCCGAGAGATTCGTCACGTGTGAAAGCGCTCCAGCTCCCCGAATGAGTACAGTTCGGTCGTCACAAGGAGGTTTAAAATAAAACCTCTTTGGGATGTCGCGGCTCGTGCAGCCGGAGAAAAGCACCACGTGAGCGCCGCCCTGTTTGCCGATACACGTGCAGGGAGAAAGAAGGAGCGAGGGCTCGCCACCCCGTAATGCAGTTTGCATCGCGCGTGTCTGGCCTTCGCGACGCCGCCAATTAGGCATGCGAAGCGCTCTCAGCACGCTGCACGGTTGAGGTGTCCTCATCTGAGAGACAGTTACTGCGCTGCACTTTACCCCAATTCTTCCTTCCTCAAATAAGAATCTCTATCTCTCTCAGCACGCTCTCCAACGGCGGAGTGCGCAAGCGTTAGCGTTGGAAAAGCTCGCCGTACATGTCAACACAGTTTAAGTAATACGAAAAAAAAATGGAGCTTTGTATTTGACGTTGGGGTGCGTCTAGAGCGCGGCGGGTAGCTGCTGTTGGACAGCACAAACTATAGGAGCGATCAACGTCCAACGAATGCGAAAAACCGCAGACAAATTAAAGAAAGTGGCACGCAGGCTACCTTTTTTAACTTCTCGGGATAGTATTGGCTACTCCGTGGTGGATATCACACGGTATGACCTTGCGTCGTCCTAACATTCAATAAAACAACTTATGCGTCTATAAACTTATCGGACGGGACTTCATGTTTTCTTGATTTGGAGTTGACTTTAGTTTTAGTGTGGAATTAGGGTACATGTGTGACTGCACCTTGTGCTATTATGATTCGAAGTTGACTGATTTTTTTACGCGTTTAATTTGTTTCAATATCTATGTGAAAACGAGTAACCGGCGCCAATTAAAGGCGACAACATCTTCTAAGTACCATATAATAATAGAAAAGAGAGCAGAACTACGAGAACTTTCTTCGCCAGGTCGAATAAGGTTCATTGAATCGCAACGAGATGCATTGCCTTACAATTTCACACTCTCACGACGCAGTTGAAAGCTTCCACCAACTTCACATGAATGCGTGCGGATGGATGGATGGATGGATGGATGGATGGATGGATGGATGGATGGATGGACGGACGGACGGACGGACAGACGGAAAAACTTCATTGTGAGTCCTGACATACGCGATTATCGCGCTGCGGGCCGCTCCCACGATGGTACGGGCAGGCTAGGCCTGGCGGCCGCATTGTGGGCTCTCCGGAAGGCCCACATTTGGTGGCCGTAGTGAGAGCTCCACAGTGAGGTATTCCATCTTGACTGGTGTGCTTGATCCGTGCCTCGTAACTAGGGGCATCGCCCGAGCATATGTTCTAACTTAGCTGAATCGCTGCACTGAGGGCAGGTATTGTTAGTATACGTATCTGGATAGATCGAGTGTAATAAAAATGGGTTGGGGCATATCCCCGTCTGCAAAAGTCTGTGGGTGATTGACTGTCTGTGCTTTGGTCAGTTCTTTATGTGTAAGCGGATAGACCCTCCTACTAAGGTAAACGGCACGGAACATGAGACCTCGTGCCTTCGAGTGGGCCAGCTTATTTAATTGGTGAGCCCCTCTTTAAGGAGCGTGTGCTGGAGACCACGTTATCGTATGTAGGGTGATCATTTTGCCCTTGAGAATACAGTGGGCGTCCTTGGTAATGGAGCCGCTGAAAAGGCCCGGACGGCAGCTCGGGAGTCGCTAAAAACATTCGGACGTTGTCCGTCAAATAACGCGATGGCTATGGCAACTGACTCGGCTGCCCCTGAGGAGGTGCATTCCACCGAGGCCACGTTGACGATTGTTCCCGTGCGGTCAACTGAGATGGCCGTGTATCTTCGACTATCTCCGTAGCGGGCGGCATCGACAATACAGTTCTCTTTAGGGTTCGCTTTGACCTTGCGATGAAAGGCCAAGGCTCTGGCTCGTCTTCCGACGTTGCGCTGTGGGTGTACATTGCCTGTAATGGGGAAGACGGTGATTTGTTCTCGTTGATTCCTGGGGAGGCTACGGTAGTTGCTATCGATCGTCATTTGTGGAACGCCCATGTCAGCAAGTAATTGCCCACCGGCCGTCGTTCCCGAGAGTCTGGCGATCTGCGCCCTCTTTAGGGTCCATAGAGTTGGGGTCTATAGATACTATAGGGTTTGTTTATTGATTTGTGCATACCCAGCTGGAGGAGCCACTCTGTGTGCGTACAGAGCGGGAGCCTCAGGGCGCTTTTGATGCCTTTCCGAATTAAGACATTGAGTTTAAGTCGTTCTGATCTTTGACAGTTATGCATTGCTGCGACGTATGTAAAGTGGCAGAGTAGGAAAGCATGAATGAGCCTGACCAGGTTGTCTTCGCACAGGCCGTTACGTTTGTTGGCAACCCTTCTGATCAGGCCAATGGCGTTATCCGTCTTCTTGGTGAGCCGGAGGACCGTCTTGTTGGAGCCAGACGAGGCCATGGTCATACCGACGATGCGGATCGACTTAACCCTGGGACGTGGGTCACCGTACTTTGTCTGCAGCGTTATGCTGCTCCCTGCTAGGTGTTTCCAGCCCTTTGGCTTGAGACCCCGCCTGTTGGGCCTGTATAGGAGTAGCCTCGATTTGCTCAGTGGGCATGTGAGGCCCGTATTTTTTAGGAAAGATTTTGTGCAATCGATGGCTTCCTGGAAGGTGGTTTCCACCGGCCCGCCGCAGTCTCCAGTGCACCAGATTGTTGTATCGTTGGCAAATATGGCGTGTCCGATATTGTGAATCTTGGGCAGATTCTCTGACAGTCCGACCATCGCGATGTTTAATAATATCGCAGATGTGACGGACGCCTGCGGGGTGCTCCGGTGGCTCAGTTCGATTTGATCTGATTCGATCTCTCCCGCCTTGAGCAGGGCATGTCGTCCTTGGAGGGAGGACTTGACGAAGGAGTGGAACGACAAGTCCAGGTCGAGGTTCGAGATGGAGTCGAGGATGAACGAGTGTGGGATGTTGTCGAATGGTTTTTCGATATCAAGCCCGAGGATGGCTCTCATGTGCCGGGTGTTGTCCAGTATCTGCATCTTGATGAGCTTCGTGGCGTCCTGAGTGGAGAGGCCGGGTCTGAAACGCACCACCTTGTAGAGGAACCGTTCCTTGTCCTGCATAAATTCTGAGATTCTGCTGTGCATGGCATGCCCTGCGAGGATGACTCGCGAAGTCTTCCACTGCTCCGGTACCGCGCCTTCTCTCCATACTCGATTGATTTCCTCGGTGAGGGATTTGATTGACTCGGCCTCGAGGTTTCTAAGGGCCTCGTTTGTCACTCCATCGGGACCTGGGGTGGACCTGCTATTAACGTTGTCCAGAGCTCTTCTGATCTCTTCGACTCCGAACAGCTCGTCAAGGGTACGCCGGGTACGCGACGTTGTCGCGGAAGGTATTTCCTGACGCAACAAACAATACGCCCCTCCGAGTACATTATTTACGCTGCATAGTACATCTATACTGGGGTAAAAACTACTCTTTGCACTGTGATGACGAAAAGAGCAAGTGATAAACCCAACGATGGTTACCCAGTTATGAACAGAGGGTCCGTATGGACCCTAAGTGATATTCCGTTTTATTGAACTTTATTGGTGACGCATTTTCTTCATACATTGCAGCGGTGCAGATGACTACAGCTGCGGGTTCCTCCTAGTAACTTAATTTAATTGCAAGGTAGTATAATCTAACCAAAACCCCGAAATGGTTAGAAGCTATGCCGTTATAAAAAGCTCCAGTATAATTTTGACCACCTGTGCTTCTTTGACGTGCACCTAACTCTATGTACACTAGAGCTTTTGCATCATCACGAACCCCGACAAAATTCAGCCACGGCAGCTGAGGTCGAACGCACGACCTCGCACTCAGCAACTCAATGCCACAGCCACTGGGTTGAGTTCCGCTCAATCATGCTCTCCATGCTGTCGTTTCTCTAGCTATCTTTTTCATTTTTTGTTGTTCTTAAAATAAGTTGAAGTGTATGCACGCTCACGCGGCACTCGCTACTCCATCTTACAATCACAAAATCTTATGCAATAATGTAAAGATAGAATACAGAGTTTTCGCGAAGTAACGACTATTCATAATGAACGTGTACGGATACCAAGTAACAGTAGATTGCGACCACGTGGCCCCATCAGTAGAACCAGAAGAGCCAATTGTTAGTGGCAATCAAAATAAATTACGCCATTTCGCATGTCATTATGATTCACGCCGTAGATAGGTACTCCGTTTACACATGGGTTTCTTTAGCCAGTATCTTGGGTTCTCTAGAACGTGTGGATTCGGAGGGAAAAATGAGGCGCCCAGTACAGGCTGTACTAGCTCGAGCTTGCCCAAATGGCACGGGGCACCACTACATAAATCACCGTGGCTTCTCTAGGACTACGCATCACTCCACTCTGGCATTGGTTCACGATGTTCCGTAAGTGTGCGCAATTAGCAGAGAGAAAAAATAAAGCCTGCCGAAGTAACAAAGGCAAAAGATGAAAAAAAAACAAAACAAAGGACATGAAAGGCAAGAGCAGCAAATCTGGCTCACCGCGCGCGTGTCGTCGGTATTATTGCAAATCTTGGGGCTTCAGCGAAGAGCAAAGCCTCGCCCCGGGGCTGGGGCGTCGAGAGGGCGCAGGCGCGGATAAAGTAAGGCCGACAGGAAAAGGCACTCACTGGGCCATTGTCTGCCCGGCGACCCATTGGTGCAAGGCGAGCCAGCGCGCTCAGACGAACCGCATCTAGAAATAAGGGACGTATCCGAGCAAACCCCGATGAGCCTGTGGCCGCGAGTCCCTTTCCTCAGAGCCATCTTGCCTATGACCTCCTTCCATTTGGCGTAGTCTCTCTCTCCCTATCTTTGTTTTCTTATCGCGTATTTCATCCCCTCTGGACTTTGGCTCCCGTGCAAATGCACTGCGGCCAGTATACACTCGCTCCCTAACGGTCCGAATGAGTCTCAGCGTCTGCGTCACATTGCGCATAGTATATCTATTTGTGTTTTTCTATTGTTTTTTTTTCTTGTCTTTTCTGCACAGCCTTGAGCGAGCTATTTGTACGAAGATATCTTCGCCATTTCTTTTCTCTCTGCTGTTTTGGTGGCATGGCTGTGGAGGCCTGTTAATTTAGACCATCTGGCGTTCTTTAAGGGAGCCCCCGAACACTTTTAAAGCCACCGTTTGTCGGGTGTGGTTGCGTAGATTGATGGCTGGAGAGACAAATGCAACAAGAAAGGCCGCGATAGGAGTACGCAGTCAGAAGTTATTGAGCCGAGAAATTTCAATATCTAACAAAAAAAAGGATGCCTGCCCTGAACTCAAATTCTGCGCGGTTGTCTGTGCCGATTTCTCTTGCCCACTGACGTAACCCCTCGCTGCCAATGGTAAGACTTCGAAGCAGCTACTTAGCGGAAGTTCACGCTCCATGGTTGCCTACAATACGTGTCCTGTGTTCTCGGACTCAGGTTACTTCGGTGTGCTGATGGCGGCGTTACCACGGCAAAGAAGCTAGCCTTGAGCAATCTAGCACATTTAACGTTCGCCGCTGCAGATCGAGCAAACTGGGACTTCGAAACAAGTACTTTTTCTTCGGTTCAGCTGCACTTCAGCACAGCATTCCGAACAACAAAAAGAGTTGCGAAAACAACAACAACTTGTACCTCGTGAACAACGTCCTCGAGCGTATTGCACGTGCAAAATGAGGCGACGAGGCAACAAGACCACTCGCCAGTGTACGCAAGCCACAAGACAAGATTTTGCGGTCAGAGGCCAGAGCGATAGAAAGGCCAGCGCTATCACGTCGTGTAGTTGTAGTAATATTTTATTTATTTCACGGTTGCGTCTAGCTGCGTTAGCACAAAACGTACAGCTAGCAGAATAAAATCTTCATTTGTCATGCTTTCTGCTGCAGTGCCGTGATTATGTACAACTTCGTTTTTGCCCAATCACGGAGGACCCAGTGTTGGCAACGAATGTTGTTTCTGGAGAGCGCCACTGGGTGATGATGCGGTCAGCAGCGATGTAGCGATTTGTTTACGAGATCAAAAATAATAGATATTTTGATATCAGCGTCTTGAATTATGCTGGAGACATCTGCAACCGCCATTCTACGCAACCTGCAACATGAAGACGATGGCGTCAAAAAGAAAAAAAAAAGAAAGAAAGTGTTCGGCGACCCCTTTAACCTGCTCCCGAAGGAACAAAACCAGCGCCTTCTTGCATTCCACTCACACCGGAATGTGACCACCAGGGCAGGAAAACTGTACCCGTTATCTTAACCTCATCAGCGGAACGGCGAAGGCACAAAGCTAACGCAGCAGGCTGCCAGAAAAGTACACAGCCAAGTCACGGAGGCAATAGCCAGAAAGTGGCAATGCAACTATGCGCCCTGGGTCGTTGTGTGGGAACTTGTCGCCATCGCCCACAAGTATGCTTGGCCTGGTGGCTAATCTGCGTAAGCACTTAACTGACGACGCTTCTGACCATCTCGCAAATAATTGCAAACCTTCCGCGGTGGTTCAGGGGCCACGATGTTTTGCTGCTGAACACGTGGTCGCGGGTTCGATTGGTTGCCACCGCAGCCACGTAGAGATGGATGCAAATTGCTAAAAAAAATGCTCGTGTACGGCGCATGCTTTACAGGAAGGTTAAAAAAAAAACGAGGTGGTGAAAAATAATCCGGGTGCCCTCCTACGCAACGGCATTCTTCGTAACCCGCTGAACCATTTCAGGACATCAAGTCCAAAGTTTTTGAGAAGTTTTCATCTCCGTAATAATATAACTTGCACCGTAACTTTCATCGTGCGACCGGTGAACCTTAATGAGGGTGCCGCATTACCTACCGTAATGTAAATAACTACAGTTCTCCCCATCACTAGTCTTGCCGGCTTTTCTATTATTTTTTTTCTTTGGAGGAGCTAATAGTTATGGTATCGACATAGTACTAGGATCTTTACATATGACAGAAAGTTAGACTTAGCCGATCCGCAAGTTCGTGATTCCTCTTGCCTGGGGCAGGCCTGCAGTGTGTGTCATATGGGCCTCCAAGGAGTCTAGTCACGTAAACGTTTTGCTTCTGAAGTGAAGTTACTGTTAGTGTTCGAAGTGCACTTGTCTAAAGCGTCTGGTATGTAAAAGTTCTGATCGAACAAAAAGAAAAAGAGAGAGGCAAAAGGGAAAAGAAAGAAGGGGAAAAAAGGCGGCAGTACGGGAAGGTGTGTCCAAAAATATTGCAGACAACAGTTGTCAGTGGTACACTGCATGCTAAATCGCACCCAGGTATCGCGCCACATCGAATAGAGAAGCTTCGGCAAGGCGTGCGTTAGCCACGCGTTGCTAACGGTCCTCCGTCAACTTACTCCGGAAGTGCCACTTCCTGAGCAAGAGAATGACGTCAGTGGTGCATTGCGCAAAAGCTACTTGATCTATTGATAGTGCTTCCAACGGGGCTCTTATGCAAAGTACTTAAAGCATTTTTTTCCTTCTTGATCGGAACTGTAGCGCTTAGCTTTCTGCTCGAATACTCCTGAACAATAAATCTCGCACTCGCTCACTCATCGACTAGCTCCTTGAGTGCTTCATCTACGCCCGGTAAATTTGTCGACCAGTGAATGTACGCCTGCTTTCTAATCGTTATAGTATAATACGTACGAAGTTTTTAAACAGCGAAGACGATTTCTAGCATTTATGTATGTTTAGTTGGTACTAAAATTTTCCCAGCAACTCTCCGTTCTATAAAACAGATGTTGGAAGCAAGCTTGAAACAAGAAAATGGTGTTTGCCATAAATGGACATAACTACATTTCTACTTATGCCTACAAAATAAGAATGTTTCGAGCTTCTTCACGCAAGCACGACATCCAAGAAGCATCCTTGATACGACCCAATGGGAAGGAAATTTCCTCACGACAAAACTGCCACGCCTCCGAAATCGCGAGGAAGTGACAAACCATTGCGGACGGGACCTCGCCAAATACCGCGAAGCGACCTTGTCACTTCAGAGTTGAATGAAGGCAGCAACTTTCCCTAACACCGTGCAGTGTCCCGCACCTTCTTCTTTTGGGGAAGCACGCTTTCTACCGAAAACAGGGCGCCAATATGTGCACTGCGCACGTCGATCTCTCGAGGAAAAATGAAACAAAGCGAACACCGTAAAACCCCCACGCATGTGGTTGAAGAAGCCGAGGCGACGATGGGAGACGAAGCGACGGAGCGCCAAAGAAGATTCGTTTCGACGTTTATATAAGGCTTCCGAGAAGCCGCGCTTCGGCACTGTTTGCTACCGGGATTTTGCTCCCCCCTCGCAAGATGCGTCGCTCCAGTATGGGCGATCATTTCGCCCCTGTCAAGCCTGTCACACCCGTGTCCCATCGGCAAGGGGGGGCTTTTATAGCGTCATACGTGACGCAGGGTTTGAACGCGGCGCCCGTGGATAGAAGGGCGCCGGTCGGAAGAAAGACGAGGAACGTAAGCGCGACGCTAGATCGACGTTACGGAGAGCTCTTGGCTTTTAAAGGAGGGAAAAAAGGTGGAGAGGGTTGCATCAGTGCAGCGATAGCGCGTGTGGGATCGGCGAGAACCCGGCTGTTTGCGCACGGCTCGAAGGGCGCTGTCGCGCGGTACCGCTGCTCCGCAAACGTTATAAAACGGCGCGGCATACAGCGGCGGGCTTTCAGGCGATATCCGTCCTTTTTCGAAGGCCGCACTCTGAAAGAAGGGATGTGACAAAACCGCTCGCACGAGAGCGTCGGCTCGTCGTGGGTGTGCGAAGAGGCACGCTCTTGTGCGTGCAGTCGGCGCGTCGCGTGTAATTGAGTTGGGCAACCGAGGCGCGACTACGCGAAATTCGAGCCACCCTAATGTCGTGCAATTTACACAAGTCACTGCGTTCGGGTATAGCGGCGAACGCGAGTGGTGGGGCGGGACGCGTTTGAACAAGAGAGTCGCCGCAACACGTTACGATGCGCCGTCGCTTGTCGGGCATTCCACGATCGGTCAGCGCAATATGAAAACATCGCGTTAGGGGGTCGGGTGCATCACACGGATTGCCCATTACGGCGCGTCTATCTCGGCGCGACTCGCATAACTGCGTTGCCTGCTTTCTCTCAAGCTTGACTCGGCGGGAGGCGACACATTCTGTCGGGATTGTACTCAGACGGGGATCGAGTGTTCTTTGGTTTAGCGTGCAAACATATAATATAGACTCATGTCACACCTGCAGTGTAACCTCCCAGAACGGTCCAGGACTCTGTACCTATTTCGACAGACTTAAAGGGATACTGAACAAAGACACGAAAAAGAAAAATGAGAGTGGCATCGAAATTCGACTCAAAATACCCGACTGTTCCGATACGCACTGCTTATTTCATATAATTTTCAACGCATGGATGTATTTTTGGAGGATTGTGAGCGGCCGGCGGCAGCACGCGGGTACCCGCGGGGCTGCGCGCCGTTCGCTGTGACGTAATGTGTACCGGCTTGCAGCAGCAGCAGCAGCAGCAGCAGGAGGCGTTCTTGTAACAAGGCGTTGAAGTTGGTTCGAAATTGGTCGTGGTTAAGTGTCTGAACGCTGTACAGAAGCGGGGCGGCGATTTGCAAGTTGTGTCGACAATGTTCACACGCCGGTACAGGCAGCCGCACAACCCAACTGTGGCATTCCTTCGGCGTCAGCTCCAGTCCGCCTTCTACTTGCGCCAGCGCTGTGGTGCCTCCACTGCGTAAGCTATATGAAGCTCTCCCATAGCGTTACGCGGAACTTTAATGTAATATTGAAGGACCCTTCTACTACGATGTCACAGCGTCCTTTTGCTGACATGGCGCAGCTCTGCAAGCAAATCAGCGCTCGTCTGACAGTCACCGTCTTCGAAGTGTTCGGAGCACAGAAAGTCACGCTTCGACGCTACCTATTTTGGCTGCGACGGGCGCGCAGCGCTAATCCACATCCTTCGCAACTTCGGCTTTGACGGGAACGTATGACACGGCTTGTCTCGCCCGACGATACTTATTCTCACACCCTTACGCGCGGCAGCGTAGAGGTATTCAGCTGCGTAGTGCCACGTGCCTCACTGATTCCATCACAAAGCAGCACACAGCACAAACGGCGACATTGAAGAGTTCGGCACAAGCTCCGCTTGCGGAAACAAGTATGCGGCCGCGAGCAATAGCGCAGTTCAGACGTCTTTCGCCATCGTCCGGCGCCGTCCATGCGGGTGGACAGACGCGGGCGATGGTTGGCACGCCGGTATGCGGTACAGATAACGTCACAGACGCCTCACTTCCTCTAGTTCACGGCGCGGCCTCTATAGACGCGGTGATTTGCCAAAAAATGCGTTAAATTCATTATTTTCCGCTAGTTTCTGTCCGAAAACAAGGTTGTATCAGCTATTTTCAGCATTCGAGCTTTCATTTGACCTAAAAATCTCGGCGACAAAATACTTGTTCGGCATCCCTTTTACGCGTATACTTCGCTCTTAGAAGAATACGGTTGCAGTGCATTCGCCTCTATGGACGAATGCGTTACAAAGATTCAAGGGCCCTTCTCCAGCTGTTGTCTTCAGACGGTTTGCACGACACGTTTCTTCTTCTTCTTCTTCTTTTTTTTTTTTTGAGATGGTTTGCTAACGCTTGCTCCCGGAGAGTTTAAATTCATGTTCTCTGTGGCCCTCAGTATATATATAGCTCGCAGCGTCTTGAACAACCACTCATCGGGGCACCCTGTAAAATTTCTCGCACAATTCACTTTCTTTTTCTCTACGTAACCCACTGAGAAGCTCGATCTATTGAAACTACGAGGGGAAGGAAGAATTAGTTAAGAGAACGTGCAGAAAGCCGAGGCGATTATTTTCCTTTGTTTACCTGGCCATTGTTAGAAACCGCAGAGTGGCTCGCAGTCAGTCACAGGTAAGGGCGAAGGCAGAGGCTCTTTCAGCTAATGGCGAAAGGCGAAAAAGGGAAAAGGGTTGAGAGAGAAATTTTGGATGGAGTCCACGCATCGGGCTGCCTTGGGTTGCATAAGGCTGCGTCAGCTGACGTCATGACTTGCTCTGGCGACGTCCGCGCATAGTTCGGCGTCGACTGAGCCAGTGTCAAGAGAGGGTGCGTTCTGAGGACAGATCCATTGTGCGCTTTCCGGCCTGACTCAAGCCGAAGCCACCTAGAAAAAAACATGTACGTTTTAGTCCTGTAGCACAAAAACAAAAGTCAAGAGAAAAGGCAGGGAAGAAAACCGCCGGTGAGTATCAACATCGCGTGCTGCCGAGTGCGACTTAAGAGGAAGCTCTAGCTGGGATGCTCCTATCTAAATACGCGTAAAAAGAGAATTCGCTTTCTTCGGCAACCACTGCACCAAATTTGACGAAGTTTGTTGCATTAAAAAAAAAAGAAACTTAATTTCTAATGACTGTGGTTTTGAATTCTCGATTTATGTTGTGAATTTCTTGTTAAAAATTGGCAAATATCCCAATTTTTCAGAAAACGAATCTGTCACGTTTACAACTCTGTAACTCAGCAATGAAAATCGATATCACGATTATGTGAATTGTATCTAATAGTATATACCTAAAGCGGACAAAAGTGACAGGTCATGCATGAATCTGAAGAAATTTAGTAATATGGAAATGGAGCTTTTACTGTACCCTTGTACACAGCGTAACAAATTCACGTATGATATAAGTTGACAAATTGAATTGGTGCGCTTTGAATGATCTAATAGATGCCATTTAAAGAACCGCGATATCTCTTCTTGATGTATACATGTTAATTTGTAAACTTCGTGGTTCTATTTTTTTTTTTCGAACTTCCGAATTTCGAAAATTCCTTTAGCAAAACTCGGGCTCTAAATAGAAATTCCGCTTGAAACAGTCAGGAGAATTTACCTTTCTCTCTCATATGCACCAAATTTCATTAAGATCGGTCCAGGTGTTATCTCAGAAAAGCGTTTCTGCGTTTTACATGTATTTGAATAAGCTGCGTCGGAGATGGGCCCGAGCTAGAGCTTCCTCTTAAAAGGCTGCCGTATCGCAACTTTCTAGAACGCCGACTGCAATATTACCTCTTGCTTTGCTTTTTTTTTTTTGCAACAAAGCAAAATATTTCTTCCCTTCGCATAGTACAAAAGCGCGAAATACGTGTTCTTTATTGCTTAGACAGATATAAGACAATTTTAGTTTAGCGTTTGCAACCGAACGCAAAAACATTACGTACGTAAAGAAATGGCGTCGTCCTCACTGCGCATGCTCGGAACGTTATTGGGTTTCTGAGGTTTACGCGCGCTACGATAACGCACGTTATTTGGCTAGTTTAACGTCCGTAATGTTTATGAACGCTAAGAAATAGCGTTTTCGAACATGGGCGGCACCCATAGCTCTCGCTTCAGCGTGAATTCTCGCGATGGCTACGCTCTCACTCGCGTTGATCGCCAGTAACTATTGTAATGAGCTTCCGCTTTCTCTAAACTCCCCTGAAAGGTTAGTTATGAGCGCATAGCACGTACATTTTCTGAGATCGTTTTCTGTGATTCTGGCGCCCGTACGCCTAACGAGACGCGTCCGCATAGCAACAGTAGGATGGTTGCTAATGGACCGTCTTGGCTTGGATACGTTTGGCACGAGGCACCAGACCGCGCCCTGTTTTATAACGTTTTCTTTACGTTTGCCTTTCCGTAAGGTAAACTAAAAGAAATGAACGGACACGCATCGTAACGTCCAGCAAATGTGCTTACGTTTAACGTACGTAAGGCGACAAACTCTATTCTAAAACTGTCTATTAACATTCCATTCCATATTTTATACACTGGAAGATGCTTCCTTTTGAACACTTAATACAGGTTAGGATTTCCGTGCTTCTTTTCAGTCAAATTCGTAATCACCTTGATGTCGTTGTGCAGAAGATATGTGAAATATAGTATACCTTCAATTTCAGGGAGACACAGTTTGTTGTACAGCGCAGTGGAAGTAACTGAAGTGTTGGACTACCTGAACATGACATGGCAACGCTTCTTGATCGTTTTCGCTTTGTATGCGCTGCTTCGAACGGCATAAAGTTCCATTAAGCTATTTCAGTTTTAGTTTATTATTTTTGACATACCGTGAACGCCTTGGAGGTGATATACAGACGAGATTTAGGCGTATAATTACCTCATACTTGTTGCCTTGCTTGTAATATCAATTGTTCGCACAATCTGCCAATGAACTACAATTTGTACTGTTGCCGTTTGCCAATAATGCTGTAACTCTAATTCAGCTGCCACACATCGTCATGTGTGGTATTTGCATTGTTTATGCTGTTTGCACGAGTGCGTCGCAGGGTCCCGAGATCTCGTCAGGCAAAGCTGTGCACCTTCAGTCCAAGTGCCACAGAATAATTTTGTAACTTTCTAATATACTAGCCACTGTTTCATTCTAGAAAAAAAAAGAATTCATTCACTTCATTCTATTAACATTCATGCGAGGTGTGGAGCAAAAATGGGGAATTAAAGGGCCACTAAAGAGAAACACTGAATCATGTTTGAATTGATGATGTATACTTTCCTAGCTATAGTTACCCTAATTTCTCGGTAAGAGATTCACTATAACCAGAGTAAATGGATGTCAACGTTCTATTTTTCTTTAATTTCGCGCTCAGACTTCTTCGTCTCTACGTCAGCGAGACGTCACAGATTTCAAAACAATTTTATCGTTCAGGGGACCTTGTTAGTGAGTAAAAGTTATTCGAGCTTGCAAAGTTTTGTGTTTGGCGCTTTCGGAATATAATTTTGTACGCTTTTACCGATAACGAGTTAACTATAAGCTCGCGCGCACGCCGTAAATATTCATGACGTCACGGAGCACTGGTGCGAGAATTATATGGCGGCGTCGCCACTGGTATTTCGCTTTTTCTTGCTTTTTTCCGGTTTATGAGGCCGCATCTCACAAAAAGAACAACTTCTTAGGTATTGTAGAAAGGTACTTCATTAATACAGCTCGGCTTATTTATTCGCTTTGATATTCTTTTGAGATGCCACAGCCAGCACTGTCTGCTTTCTGTTACCAGCAGCTTGCCATTTATTCTCTGTTGTTCTCCGGTATATTATTTAAGTTAAACACGCTGCTCGTAATAAAATAAAGCATACATTCTTACTTACGTCAGTTAGTACAACAGCGCAAATTGCAGGCCATCAAGAGCGTCAATAAACTGCAAGACTGCGTCTGACACATAGCAGGCAAGCACGATATATATATATATATATATATATATATATATATATATATAATAATGTTGATCATGAATTAAGATGTAACAATACGGCCGTAAAAAAAGGACATGACATTTGCCTAAATGGCATCCCGTCTATCTTGTCCTCGTCTCTCTGAACTGACGTAACACGCCAGATTAGTTTGCTTGAACAAGACTCGGTAAATAAATGGAGATGCCGGAAGGGTGGGGGTTAAAGAATAGGACTGGAGGGGAGATTTGGAGTATTTCTTGTGATCGTGTATACAAAGTCTTTAGGCGGACCACCTGAGCCTCTCTGTCCGGATTAGGGCAATGGGGGAGGTCAAGAAATATGGAGAAACTTTGGACTTAGCAACGCGCACACTATCGCAAAAGTGGAACTTCTGTAATCCACGTAAGGCGTGACAATCAGCGAGCTTTGTCGGGGTTACGCAACCTGCTGCTCCACGATCCCGACGAAGTGCATTTTGGAGGGAGAAACTTGCAGGCCTTATACTACACGTGACCAAAAGTGACGTCGTAACATCTCTCTAAGGTGCGTTGAAGCTGTACCGGAGACCCAGTGCTCTTCGAGTGACGTATCGGCAAAAGAGAACGTGCAATTTCGTGGCTGTTAGAGCGTTGTAGACGAGCGGAATATTTCTACCAGGTACAAACGGGCCAGGCAAGAAAGTTAAATCTTCGTGTCAAGGTAGCGAGTGTTTAAAGACGAAATTTGGGCGTTAATGAAACATGAAAACTGATTCCATGACGTTGTTTCCCGCTCTCCAGGTTTGCCATGAAGAATATGCCGCGTGCGCTGAAATACCAGCGAAGTATGGATACTATATAGCAGAGTGAGAACCGCCATTTTGCAGGACAGCGCAAATAAATGAAACAGTGTTTGGCTTAACACAGAAGCACTAATGCTTTATTCTGGTACGGAACAGCCAGATGGAAAGGCCAGCCTTCGTGGCGACATCTGCTGACGCTGTTTTCAATGACAAGCAACAACCACAACAAAGAAGGAAGGACTTGTGCAATGAGTGAAATTTCTTCTGGAGCAATTTGAGTGCAGGCAGAGACATAGCTCTCACAAACGTATTCCGTTGGTCTCTTCTTCATTAAGACCACAGTTAACACACGCTGTCTCTAAGAAGTTTCAGTTCCAAGACAGCGGGACAAGTGTAGCCAGCAGCACCATCCTTCTTGCGCAAGCGTGCATTATATCTGGCTGAAGTATTAACGTACAGAAAACGTCGTACCAGGAAAAACTATCGCCCATGCATCACCCGAAGGCGTATAGTAGTCAAATCACTGCACTATGTATATTGCGCTGAAGATCCCTATCGGGAGTTTTAGAAATAGGGTCATAGAGGACACATAATGGGACATATTTCTGCAAATCCAACACATAAGTTTCAGGAGAGAAGCTATAAGTTTGACACGTAGCTAAGTTGCTCATTAAATCAGCAACCATTTCGTGCATGCGCATAATTCCGGACGTGGCCTAGGCGCTTGAAATTTTTTTGCTCACGGTAAGTGTTGCAGAAGAATGTCCCTAAGTGAGAAATGGAAAATCACAACCACAGCAGGCAGACCGGCCAGTACTAAAGCTATCCTTGTCCGGCACTTGATTCTCTAAAGCTGCAATGACGAGAGAAGATGTTCGCTGCTTACGCATTGCAGTGAAAAAAGAGATTTAAACATTCGTTTTAGTTAATATAAGAGGGAAACAAAAGAAAGCGTTCGTTTAAGCTTCGCATTAAGATTTGTGTAGGCAATAAAAGACATAAGACTTATATAGATGGGAAGGTGGACATCACCATTCTACTCAACAGTCTAAGACAATTAAAAGCAGTGCGGCACAATCCAGCCTCATGCAGCCGCAGTAACAACCGCTTTTTATTCATAATGGGAAGAGGACCGACCATTTGCAAAAGATAAACCAACAAAATTTGACATTACAAACGGAAAACGAGGAATTAAGGACACCAGGGTGTCATTAAACGCCCTGTAATAGCAGGCTACGTAAACTTAGCGCATGCTTTTTGGGGGGGATACTTTGTTTTTTATTCACACTGGCGCGGAAGAACCTCGCCTGTATAATGGGCCCGGCTATTTATTAGCGGCGTACTTTCGAAACCGTCCAGCCTTCTTCTACCGCTCGCCTCGGTCTCACGCGAGCGTCCGCGCCATACATACAGCCGAGCAGACGCACGGACCGGGAGAGGGAAAAAGTCGAGCGTTTAAAAACCAATGTTTCTGCCCATAAGCTGTCTCCGGGGAGCCACGGACTGAGGGGCTGGAGGCTCGCGGCCGATCGCACGCGCCGGAAATTCGCGCTGGGCAGTTTTATGCGACGGCCATTAGCCCTGGTCGTTTCTCAAACCGTTAGTTTCCATCGCCTGGGAACAGTTTCTTCTCACTTCGAGTTCTTGTGTCTAGTTAATCTTTTTCCTTCTCTCTCTCTGTCTCTCTCCGTGTTTATGGCTTTGGTTGCCCGCGTCTGTGCCGGCCGAGCGTGAATGAATTTCTACTGGTCGCTGCGCCCTACTACAGCCGTCTATTTCACAACTCACGGGTGCCGTTAACTCGACATCCGATGAGGCTGGTATGGACGCGGCGGAGTTTCTCTCTGTGCGTCGTTGCCTGGCTGTTTCGTTGCGTCGTTGGCGTGAGTAGGGAAGCACAATGTACGCGGGTCAATGAACTGTTTGTTGGTAAAAGGGAGGTGGTAAATCACGGAAAACTATTGAAGATCGCCATATTTTTCTACGGGTTGTGCATAATGTAAAAAAAAAGAGAATAATGGGATTTTATACGTGCCAAAACCACTTTCTGCTTATGAGGCACGCCCTAGTGGAGGACTCCGGAAACTTCGACCACCTGGGGTTCTTTAACGTGTACCTAAATCTAAGCACACAGGTGTTTTCGCATTTCGCCCCCATCGAAATGCGGCCACCGTTGCCAGGATTCGATCCCGCGACCTCGTGCTCCGCAGCCTAACACCATACCCACCGAGCAACCATGGCGGGTCTACTGTGAAGGGTGTCCGTTAGAAAAAGAGGACTGAGTGAGGCATGCAGGCACAGGCGGGAGCGCTTAAGCAACTTATACGTTTATTGAAATTTCGTGGGTTCACATACAAGTACTCGATCTCATAGACACGTGACGCACGATATATCTATATCTTCCTGCCGACCTTAATATGCACATTGCTTTTCGTGACGACAAAGTTGGTGGCGCACTAACACGCACCTGGAAGATTCGGTGATAATGGATTACGGTTGTATAATATCGCCCGTATTAACGTCGTCGGAGCCGATTGTGCTTCACTTTGGCCAAAGCGGAAAACAATCGCACTATTTTCTACGTCTTACAAGTGCCCTTCTGTGTAATGCGTAAGGTTTTGCCTGTGCTCTCTTAGTCGACGACGGAAGGTGCTTTAAATCACGGATCCAGGACGACAAAGTGGTGTGAGGTAATGCTAACGCGTTTCTCTCGCAGTTGCCGCTAAATCGCCAATGAACTTACTTGCTAATGTAAGTTTTCGGTAGCGCTGAAATGTTTCTAGCAGTTGTTTTATGAAATGCCCATGTTATTACTCTAACGTGTTAATTTTTAGTACCAAATTTCGTCTTTTCTCGGAATACGCATGTAGCTGCAGGATTCGCCCAACAGTGTATTGTATACTGTTGAATGGTCGTCGCTTGTATTGCTGATTTTTAAGGAATGGACATGCTCTACAATTTTTAAAATCTTTCCTCAGTGACGTTGAATGTAGCACAAGATAGCTTGTTTGCATTTGTTTCTTTGATGCACAAAAGTACTTGTGTTTCTGCCATTCCCCTAACGTAATTCAGCCTTTTTCATTTCTAATCTAAAATAGGAACGTGAATAAACAAATAACTAAACAGATTATTGTTCCTACATTAATTTAATGTATTGTATTGTTATTGTACTTGTATGCCATAGTACAGACCGAAAATCCATACGCTGGAGGCTGCGCTCCACAGCTGCAGAGACATTCAGAGCCTTCTCAGTTTCCGCGGGCCGTAAAGTTGGGCGCACTAGCGAACACACACGGTTGAGGCGAGGTGTCAGAAGCGGGAGCATATACTTTAGCACGCAAGTTTTGCTCGCGAGCTATTTCGGTCCACAATGCTTCGAGACCAAAAGCGCAAAACAATTTCGCCCCGCCATCTGTCGCCCTTCAAGCCAGTCATTATTTTAATTTTGTCTTCCTTCCAAAGCAGCCGCTAACGAGCATCCTGTTCTAGAGTGGGTCTGTACACAACCGGAGGGCGGGGGGGAGGGAAGGGGGGGTGGCAAACAATGAACGCCATCCTTCGGTTTGGCAACAGCCGCTAACGAGGGAATTGCGCACTCGTGCCCCCGTACGGCCTTGTTTTATGTACATATTCTTTTTCCGCTGCTTGCTTTGCATGCAGCAGTAGAGCGAAGATATTGGGCGGGAAAGGCGTCAGCGATTCCGTAATAGGAGTCAGGCACTGCCGGCGTTCCTAGTTCTCGCGAAAGAGAGGGTAATGCATTTCTATAGGCCCTTCTGCATTTCGCGCAGCTACTCGTGCTTCAATATAAGCTAGAACGGCTCGATTTAAGCCCGGAAAACGAGAAAAACACGAACCTCGGGTCGAGCGCTGTTTCTCTTTGCGTCCTCGTTGATTCCGCGCTGTTTATGCTCATAGTGAAAATGAACCAAGTAGCCCTCGGCAAGATATTTCCACTGCAGCGAGCGTTTATTGTTCTTTGTCCAGTTAACACTAGGAGCCTTCACGGAATTTTGTTCCCATAAGGATAGCGTTGCTCTATATTTTCTTGACTTACGTAAGCTAAGGAAATTGGGGTGACTGCAAAATGAAGCTTTACGTATAGCAGCCAAATTCGTTTTTCCTGCAGAAATGCGGGCGAAAAGCAGAAATCCTCTCATCAGAAAACCGTTCAACCAATGTCAACTAAGTTATTTGCGTTGAAAGACAGAGTTGAATTCTACGTCACAGTAAGACGCAGAATTTTGGTTTACGATCTCAATCAAAAAAAATTAAACAATTGACAAATATCCGTAACCTAATAAAAAAAACATCTGTAGCCTATCGTTTATCAAGCCGTAAGTGTGGCATCAAAAACATCATAATTCTCTAGAAGACACCTGTTAAATGATTGGAACCTGACAAACGTAACACTTAAGTTTATGAATTACACCAATTGTTATTATTATTATTACGAGAGCTTATCTGATTCGTACTCGCAAATCAGTCGTATAAATTTAGAGTTCAGGCATCGCGTCAAAATCGCCGACCTTGTCAGTCACGCCCTCTGCAAATCACACAGCAACCTCGTCTAACATCTCAGCCTCCGCCCCTACCACACCAGTCATCCCAGCGAACTTCATAGTCAGCTCCTCAGCGATCTGCTCCAATCACAGGTGGAGCTTCAGCATCCTTTGGTGATTACGCGTCTATACCCGTGGCCGAAATGATCCTGCCCATGCTATTCACAGCTCTGCGTGAAATTCTCAGTGCCATTCCACAAGCAAACAACCCGCCAGAGGTAAAAGTACTGCTTTCTATGCAGTGATTGGTGCTTCCACAGCGACCAACACCTCCACGGCAGGCTTACAATGAATAATTGTTGCAACAATGATTTTTTTATATTTAAGTGGAATGCTCATAGCCTTCGTAATAAGTCATCGGATTTTTGCAAACTACCAGCTCAACATAACTTTCCTGTTTTTGGGTATACAGGAGGCAGGCGTACGATATGAGTTTCGTCTTTCAAACTATGTGATATATAAAACATCGCGCATTGCTGCAAACGGCAGAACGATGTTGTGCGTGAGAAACGACCTGCCTTCGTATTTAATATAGTCGATACAATACAGATATACCGGAGCTTATAGCAAGCAAGATATGTTTTAGAAATACGTGCGTCACAGTGATGAGTCTTTATCTATAATGTTCTAGCAAAATATCTGTAGACAGCTTGGTGAACGTGTTTGGTATCGCAAACTTACACGTGCTATTTTGTGGGGACTTAAACGGGCATTAACGTCATCTGGGGCGCTGAACACATCATTCACGCGGAAACGTCATGAAGTGCGTAGCAGAAAAAAGGAATTTGACCGTGTTAAATGATAGCTCTGCAATGTTTTTGCGGGAGTTTGGCTGCTCCAGCTGTATAGATGTTGCGCTCTGCTCACATAGCCTTCTTGACGGCGTTGAATGGTCAACGGACATAGAAACGCACAGTAGTGATCATTTTCCGGCTCTGGCAAAACATCGTCTCATACGGAGTGAAGGGACCCGGCGCTACTCAAAGTATACTAATTGGCAAAATTTTCGTCGATATTTAAGTAACTCATTGGGTGAAAATTTTACTTTAAGAAGTTTTCCAGATATATTGTGTGAGTCTTACAATGTCTACAGAAAGCAAGCCATTGTCCGAAATGAATGCGCTGCAGTTGACGGGAATCTGATTGTCTAAGATCAATTAGAAGACGAGCAAAACATTACTGTCGCAGCAGAAAACTGGATGACTACAAGATGGCATCGAAAGTTCAGACAACTTCGCGCAGACGCTTACAAAAATTGGGCACGAGACCATGGCGAGATTACTGCGCGCCGTTGTCTACTTTCAGTCCAGTTCCCAGAATATGATCAGCTGTCCGATCTTTTCGTGGTCCACTTACCCAGAGCCATCCTTTCCGAGCCCTTGCCGTAGCTCGAAACGCTCCGCAAACATATAATTCTGACGAATTCTGTGAACTTATGTTCAGTCCAGGAATTCCGTTTACTTGGAAATTTGCAAGTGCCACAGCACTAGCAGAACAGAAGGTTCACGCGTGCTTTATTTGTAACACAATCAACTTGACTCTTAATTTAGTTTAGGTGAACCCATAAAAAGACAACTGTAGGCCCTGACGGCGTTACGTATCTGATGTTAAAGAACCTCGGTCCAGGAATAGAATCGCTCTTCTGGAGATATGTAATGATATCTTGATAAGAGAGACGCTCCGCGATTCGTGGAAATCAGCTCGGGTAATTCCAGCACTGAAACCAGCAGATGCTCCCCTGTGTCTTGAATCCTACCGACCCATCAGTCTCACAAGCTGTTTTTGCAATCTAATTGAGAAGACGGTAGACAGTCGACTGTAATGGTAGTGTGAACACACAAATGTGTTTTCCAAGTACGTGACCGGTTCTCAACAACATCGGTGTACAATGGTTGCAGTATTAGACATTTTCACATGCGTCGAACATGAACGAATGTGTGTAAATGTGACAATAGCAGTATTCTTAAACAATAATAGAGCATTCGACACTGTAAATCACACATGTCCTTGCTGGCATGTTATAGCGTGGCCTAGATGCCTCAACACTGCGATGGATATGAAGTTTCTTAAGCGAAAAAAATATTTATAGAGATAATTGAAGGAGAGAGTAAACATCGCGTCATCACCCAGGGCGTTACGCAGGGCTACGTTCTCAGTCCGTTTTTTATTGAACTGTGCCATGGCAGCCTTAACACGAAAACTACCGCCCAGTCTGGAGTATTCTCTGTACGCAGATGATATCTGCATATGGGCCTCTGGTTCTCGTATATAAGACATTCAAACAACGCTGGAAGAGGGTCTTGATATTATCGACACGTTTTTAAAAGAAAGAGGCACGAGTCTCTCATACGCAAAGACAGCCGTATTTGCCTTCACCACGCGACAGTTCAATTTCCAACTTACGCTTGAAGGGCAAACTTTGATGTTCGTGAAAGAGCATACATTTCTTGGCGTTATTCGTGAACGCCAGTTGACCTGGGCATCACGCATCTGCGCAATTGTAGAGCAGATCAATACTGTAATAAACATACTTCGGCGACTCGCTAGTACAACGTGGGGTGGGGGGGGGGAGGCATCAGCCTCTTTATTATTACAAGTTCGTAAAGCACTCATAAATAAAAAAGAACTGCTTATTTGGCACTTACTCTCCGTGGTTTATCGCAAACTCCCGAGGAACGTCTTCAACGTTTACTGACAAGGGGACTGGGAGTGTGTCTTGGGGTTCCGCAGGCTGCCTCGATTTCTCGAGTAATTGGTGAAGCTCGTCACCCACCACTTTAAATTATACGAACGGTTGAAAAATGACGACACATTTATCGCATCTTAACTCAAGCCGAGAAGCATCCATTAAACCTCGCGCTTAGCGAACAAAACAAAAGCAAGGTTTACAATGTTGTTCAAGAGCATAAAGCATTATTACCAAGTTATGAATATATGAATTGTGCAAAGTTGATGTTAGTCATCCTCCTTGTGTGTTAACAAGTCCAAAAATATAGTTATCGATCAAGGGGATTATATCTAAGTAAGTTCATGGTAGCCGCACAGCAACTGGCACTGTTCCAATTTTACTCATTATATCCCAAATATATCTACGTCTAGACGGGCTGTTCATGTCATAAAAATTCCTCGGCTTCAGATTTCGTCATTCCACATTCGCAGCTAGAGCAAACATTTAAGTTATCCCGAAAGACATCTTCCACCGTGGTAGAACTGCTTGCGATTCTGTGTTCTTTGAGTTTCGTAATATTAATAGAAACTGCGCAAGAATGGGTAATTATTTAGCGATTAGGAAGCCGCTCTCACATTACTACAAAGGAATAAGAAAGACACTTGGAACACTTTACTATTCTGTGAGGCGCTCAAAAATCACAGAAACGCGAGCGTAATGAATCACGCAATCGCATACCTGGGCACTGCAATATTTCTGGTTTTAATGCAGCATACACAGCTGCGAAATGGGCACAAGATTACGCAGTGACAGCCAATCTTCTTCTTTCGCTAAGTGAAGCCCGTCTGCTCCTGAGACGAATGTCCTGTCGTCTCGGCAAAACTACCTGGTTTGATCAGCAGTGTAAGAACTCGGAGTCATACTTTATAGACCCATGTATAAACCTATCAATTCCGTCAAATCTGAGAGAAAACAGAAATTTCGAAACATTTGTGCACCGCCTCAGCGGCGGCTTGATACTGCATTTACGAGACCCTTTTTATGCAGTACAAAACGTGCCTCTAGTCCGCAGTGTTCTTGCTGTCATCCAGACGAAGATGTGCATTATCTCCTCCTCGAGTGCACTAAATACGACCCACAACGAAGGGTACTGCAAGCAAATTTGTTGGTTTTAGATGGAAGACCATTCGCTCTAAAAAAAATACTTGGTCCATTGCCAACTGCTGGCCTTCAGAAAAGACCATTTCTTGCTATGAAGAAGTTTTTCGAGGACACCAACATTTCGGGGAAATATTAAATTTCAGTTTATTCTAATAAGCTAAATGGGTGATATAAATGTTCTTTTGGTTTCGAAACTGATATATGTGGTGACCGTAATTTATTACGATACGTGTAATTACTTGTGTTCTGTGCTTGCAGTGTAATAACATGCGTTCTGTGTTTTGGGTATTCAAAATATTTGATTTTATATATGCGTATGTGCACTGAACTCATCCACAATAGATTGGGATTCATGCACTGTTGGACTGTGCAGTTGTTATTCATCTGATGCTCTACTGAGTGCCCTATTTCGTGACATTATTCTCCATCTTTGTGCGCGTTTGTTTCCTTCGCCAAGTAAGGAGTAGTAGCCGATGCCACCATACAGGCAGCAACCTCTCCTATTATTCATTTCAATAATAAAAATGAAGAGAGGTGCCCAATCCAGTACCTTTATTTGCTTGTGATGACGTCCTTATTTTTCATTTTTTTCTTTTCAGGAATGGCACGACCCCAGCCATGTGGATAGAGCCACAAATCGTGCTGTATTACAATAAACCAAAATATAGAAAGGAACTTTGGGCTTGAGAGGCTCTTGCACCATCCGTTACCTGGACTTCGGGATCGACAAAAATCGACCAAGGGACGCCTTCCTAATTTTTAGTTCATGTGGCATCGCCAGAATCTCTTCAGATGCCCTGGACCGCACTTTTGTGTGACAAACAATCAGTTTGCAGAGGCATTGTGGCAGTCCCTACAGGATGTAGAGTTACAAGCTTTCACTTCATATCTTTGTGTGTGTTCCATATGCCTTGCAGCGTAGCCTCCCGGAAAAGAAATAAAGTAAAGAGCTCGTTTATTTACAAATGCCATCTTTATAGCACTGATCATTGCGTTCCTCGTCGCTGTAGACCCGCGAGCACATTGCCCGAAAAAGAAGTTCACACCTCTCGCAGAAGCCCTAAGGACAGATCGCATTCTTGTGATAAGTTCAGTAAGTATCTCTTTTAAAGCATCAAGGAAATATTGACATATGCAAACGAGAGAGATCAGAGCAAACATTATGTCGCAGTTATTAGAGTCACGTGTCTTCCTATGAATGCAAAATATGCTGAATTGAAGGTTAATAAAATGTAATATATTTGTACATCAAAAATAAATTTTATTCAATAGTATTAGTGATAACGTTCAAGCAAAGACCAAATGCGCCTCCTCTAACACGCTCTATAAGTTAGGTACATGAGTGACCTTTAGAATATGGTTCACACGTTCGCACCGCGATAGAAGGCTCACTATATATAGAGAGAGAGACGAAGGAAATGGACTGGATACGGGGCTGGATGGCTCGCTGGACAAAACTTACGAATGATGGACCGCTGCACGGAATACAGCCTATTGATTGTTGTGAAGGAGAAGAAAGAAAGCTAACAAGCAAAACTCTATGCAGTTGGAAAAGGAGAGAAAAAATGGAAATACGACAGGCTACAGGAGAGAGAAAGCTCTAGAAGGACGCATCCGGTTACGCGAAGAAAGCGCGAGCTCGATAAGAAACTAAACACGAATAATTTTATATAGTTAACGTCGGACCCCCACCGAAACCCGTTCCACCATTTTCCCGTCTCGCACCGCAGGACGCCTCCTTTCCCACGGCAAGCCACTCGACCTCCCCCCCCCCCCTTCCTCTACTGCTGCAGTTCGGACTTTCGACTCTATACACAGTCGGGGCGATAGCGAAGAGCAGGCGGGGGAGGTCTCGCGTGATGTTCGCGGGATTCGACGCGAGCACGGTAGAAGGCAGGGAAGATAAACAAGACAATGAAGAAGAAGAAGAAGACGAAGAAGAAGAAGAAGAGGGATACGCAAACCGATGTGAAGAGCGGCCCCGGAGAAAGGCGGCGCAGTACGTGCTAGAAGGAACTACGCGTTGTCCGTCCGAGGCACCGCATCCGGGATGCCAGCGAAACGCTGGCCCGCCGCCAGCCCGGTCACTTCCCTCCTTCTCCTCCCCCGTTCGGCGCAGGCATAAATAAAGACACCTCAAGCCCATACGCGCCGACGCCAATGTACACACACGCATACACGCACACACACACACACACACACACACACAAACGCCAGCCCACACGTATACACAAAGGCAAGGACGCGGGAAGGTGAGGGGTCAGACAGGCTCAATTCTCACTTTCTCTCGGCCACTAACGCTGGTTGTTGGTCATCTTCTTTCCCTTTTCGAGCTCGCTCGCCGATCCCTTGTTCTTCAATCTCTCTCGCTACTCTCTCGCGCTCGACTTCTTCCTCCTCTCAGCTCTCTTGGTGTCGCCGCAGTGCAAACGACGCAAAGCGTGGCGCGAAACAAAAGCCGCGTAGACAAAGAAGAGAAGCGGTGGGAGGGAGCGCCGCAGGAGGCGTCGGAGCGGTGTGGTCGGCAGCCCAGCGGAGCCAATTTGCAATTCCGATACCACCCCCCACAGCGCCCACCATTTCTGTTCCTGCCTTTATCCTAACCTTGCCATATTTATTTGCCTTTTTCATTCACTCCGTCCTCCGCGAAAGACGCGTAACCATGGTACTATGCCACAGGCCTCCGCGAGATTTGCAAAAGAAAGTGTATCGAAGCGTTTCGCTCTGGGAAAATGCTAATGGCAAGAAGGTCGCAAGGAGGAGGGTCAGAGCCCGAAAAGACGCGCCCGATCTAAATCTCACATTTCCTTTCGCGTGATTCGATAGCTGCGTCCGCCGAAATTCGCATTACTAACGAGGTGCCCTGCTAGTTGCTCTTGGTTTCCAATGCTGACGTCACAGATCGCGCGTGTCCGTTACGTTTGATGGTGAAGTGATGCCCATCGCCTATGCCGTTTTGCTTTTAGCGCACTATCTATGTTGGCAGATGGGACAATGCGCTTTCCAGCAGGTGGAATGGCGATATCTAAATGTAGGCAATATTTAGAAATAGAATCAACGTAAAAATGATGTTCTAATACCGATATCAATCGCACCACAGTGAAACAATTGAAGATATCACTCACTGTAACAAGGTGAAGATGAAAGAATAAGGCGGTACTGCCTGCGAAAGCAGGCTAATGTTCTTTGCTGTTACAAACAACCAGACCAATTTTGCAAGATAATTCATTATTTGAATGTTATTATTATTGACCCTATTCTGATTTTAAAGCATATTTTTACATTTCATCATCTTGTGGTAGCGTAATTAGGCAACAATTTGGACAAGGAAGAACACAGGGCAACGGGACAGAGCAAGTGAACATCAAACTATGAATTGACGTTTGTTTGAAAACTCGTGGTGAAGAAAGAAAAAGAAAACGAAAACGACGCAAACGCAGTCATAAACGCGGATCACGCGACTTTGCCCTCAACTTCGACTGCTTTTTCCATCGTTTCGCTATTCTTCATCCGCGCGTTTTCAGATCAACGCAGCTCAATGGCTTGCGGTTCGCCTGTTCAGCCATGACCCTCTGTGTTCGTCTTTCTCCGCGCTGTTTCCTTGCGCTAGCGCAATAAGATGGAACTTGACGTGTTATTTGCATGGAAATATGTTTTTTTATGCAGCACATTGGTCCCAATTCAAAATAACAGATTTACAGCTCGACGGATAACGCTTGAGAGTGTGTGCTTCTTTGGGGTGTTGAGCACGCGAGATTTTTTTTTTTCATCAGTCGCTCTCTCTTTTTGCGATAGAAGACTTGACACCTGAAGAGCGCCGATTTGCGCTTCGATCGTCTGTTGCTGTGATCGACAATGTGAGAACGCCCACTGGGTGGGTAACTCTGGTGGAATCTTTAGCTTTTGTTTAGCATGTTTCATCAGAAACACGCCTGTCCTGGAGACTTAGCCGAGAAAAATGTAAAAAGAATAAGAACGAATGAGAGGGAAGAAATGGACAAAGCATTGCAAGAAACAGACACCTATACAATTATACACAAAAATGTTGTGTGGCCGTGCGTGGGCGCTCGACAGCGCTGTTGTAAGATCACGCGCTGGCAGAATAGGAGACACATGATGTCTACACGTGATGTCTCCACAGGACGGCTAGGCATAAATGTGACACTCATGGTTCATTTTAAAGACGCAGAAACGTTTGAAGACTAAAAGTAATACAGACACAATGGAGAAAGGAGCCTAATTAACTGCCCGTCACGGACAGACGTAAAGGCCAAGCACAGGGTTATTCGCTCTATATGTAACTTTTGAGCTCATAAATTTTTCTTCCTCCAAGAAGAAAGTTCAGAATTGCACAAAAGCAACGTCTTCACCAATGAAACTGTGCTTTTGCGGCACTGCAGCAATGAAGCTGAACGGACAGAAACCGCAATAAATGGACTTTAGCTCTTTTGATTAACAACACCGCCTTCTTTCGTAAACTAGTAGTCAGTAATTTCTGCTGATTCTGTAGCTATGCATAAGTCAAGCCTCCGCAAGACATGTCAGGAGCGCCACCAAGGTAACATAAGATCAATGCCACCATACGGAGAATGACCGGTGAACGGCAGTCCATGTAGGCTTTGCGGGGCACCGCTGCGATGTACAATGGTGACGCTGACAAAGCCCCACATATTGTTTGCAATGACAGATGGTGACACACGGCGACGGGCAGACGATGTTCAAGGTAAGTATACGCAATGTGCAGTGCCAACGCTCCTCGAGTCAAAAGTGTCAAGATACCTTAAACAGTTTGGAGTTCGGACTTCCTGGCTCGTCTGCCACATGTCGACACGAGCATCGATACAGAGTGCATCATTGACACAGACATATGCCTCAGGAAAGCAAGCAGAAATCTTCGCGATCAGCCATTTCTCTGTCTCGATCGTCACCGCCATATGTAGCGAAGCCAACTCCTGAATATTCTTTCAGGCCTTAACTAAATAGAAAACTATTTTTGAAGAATAGTTGAGCCGACCTACATTCCTGAACGCTCGCTCGTTCAAATCTATGCTTCAACACATTTCCGCATCGTGATAATAGCGGGCAAAACCAAATTCGCGTATTTTTATGCGCAGGTTAACATCCGTCTTAGTAATGCAGTTGACTCGGACTCCGTGCTTAGGCGTCTGCCACGGCAAGCGACGATTATGCTCTGCGGGCCGAAATAGCTGTGGCCCACTACATGCATGCTGGAATAACGCGCCGTCCGTCCGTAGCCGCGTTCTCCCTCGACGGAGGGGCGATGTCGGCTGGGCGCGCGCAGTACCAAATTACGGATCGTTGAGAACTGGGTGGGGCCGGAGCCACCCCTAGTCAGGAGGAGGCCGGGGCAACGGCATCGCTCGGTGCGTGTTGGTGTGCGTGGCATCAACGCGCCATTATAGCGCGCCCTGTCCCGTCCGAGATCGCTTACATGCATGGCCCGCTTACCCAGAGTTGCGGGTCAGCCAGAGCATAAGTCACCGAACCCGCACGCTCACGCCTACGTGTACAGGGAGCCTACGAATGGGAGCTGCATCACCGCCCGCGCCTCCCGGCCCCACTCGTTCCACAGACTTGCAGCACGCCCTACACGTCTCGTACAGCGCGCCTGTGACACCCCGCTGCGTCCTGCAGTGGTCGAAAAAGAAGAAAACACCGGAAAGGCCCGGCTACGGCGCAGTTGCGATCGGCGAAACCCTGCAAGTTACGACACCGCGGGGACAAGGCGGTCCTGAAATATGAAAGAGCACTTCATGCGGCGATACACAGACCGACGACAGAGTAGGCGCTGCGCCTATCTTTATTATTTTAATCTCTTCTAGCGAATCTCTTGAAAAACAGATCAACTCGCACATGCTCTTCCTCGATGGTGCTCTCCTGGCACGCATATATCTGTGCCTCAAACGTATAAATTTTTGTGTATAATACATATTACTATGGACAATGCAACAGGCTTCTTATCTGAACTGCAAGGTAACTTTGTCGAATAGTCTGTACGAGAAAACTAGACGTGTAATTGGTCTAATTACTATTTGCAACTTTGTTCAGTACCTTCCCATTAACTCCAGAAAAATCTGTATACCAAAAGCGTATCAACCATGAAAGGTAGCCTTTTCGACTTGCAAGAAAGAAATGTATAGATAATGATTGCAGTACTCGCAAAATCGATCCCAAGAAGTAAGCAACGAGAGACCAAAAAAAAAACACGTTAGATCTGCACGTACACTTACACATAGATGCAATATCGACATCTATATCCATTTCTGACTCTTCCTTGGTGTTGCTGGGAAAGTGAGCCCGCCTCTGCAAAACTAATAATGTATGATTGGACCACTCTTCATCGACAGCGAACAGGTCTAAGAAAACATTTAGAAAAATGTGCAATGTTGGGCATACTATTAGAAGCTTTTGCTGCACAAAAGACAAAACACATATCTTAGAAATCTCTTCATTGTTAGTCGGTATTGAACTACGGTGAAATGCGCCTCGTGAGCCGATCTTGCATCGTAAACCTTTGGCATCACGACGTGATGGAAGAACGAGGATAGCAGACGCCGACGTACAAACAGCCACGACGCGATGCCAAAACAGCCCGCATAGACGGAAAATGTCCCGTTGCTGTTGCCTAACAACGGAGGTGCCTTCAAATTGCCACAGCTCTTATTGAATAGTTACCCGAACGTCTGTAAATAAGACTTGTGACAAATATTCTGGCAAATGTTCAAAGCACCTGCACGAAGCATACGAGTTGTCTCGTACACTCGGACACGCCGCAAGAGAAAACTCAAGTCAGTCCCGCGATTTGTATTTACCTGTTGTTATGCTGTGGCGATGATAGAGAGTCACAGCAGCTCCTCGGTAACCTTGAAACTTTACTCTCTCTCATTTATCGTCGTGCCAGTGATGGCGTAATTCCTGTCGAATGATCTTGATAAGACGTTTGCGAGCACTCGTTATGAAATAGTACTGCGTCTAAAGGAATCTTGAATCTTGTGCAATACAACCAATAAGGGAAAATACGAAGGCGTTTTATAATGAAGCAATCTGTTACAGAAATCTGTATGAGTCCTATACCGAGGGCCCAATTAGAATAGTCAGAAAAACAAAGAGCGCAAGCGGGCTTGCGCATTGTACACGCTCTTCTTCAAGCGCTTTCGCAGCCTCATGAAGGAATCCGCGCCTGTTGAACCTTTGTTAGTCATTCCTGCCTCACTGTCGCTGCAAGATGACTAGATGTCTAGGCGGATTAGTGAATAACGACATGAAAGCGGGCAGAGAATTGCCTTCGTTTGATTACACGTGATTTTAGATGCAAAGGTGAGTAGCAGAACAAGGCTTACTTTTTCTATCCTGTCCACTTGCAGCTCGTTCAAGCGTGCCTGGTCGGTGAAGTCTTAACATCGCGACTCACACGCTGCGCTTTGAGACATCCCCATTATTAAGAGGTCGCTGAAATAATTTCGAGCACTTGGCGCTAATAAAGCCCACCTAAACCTAAGCACGCAAACACTTAGCCCTCTCTGCAATGTGGCCGCCGCGTTTTGGTATTCGAACCCTTGACTTCGTACTCGGCGGCAAAGCGCCAGGGCTACATAGGCAACACAGCGGGCAGTTGCCTAATCCGAATACGCAAGGATGAACGCGTCCACGAGAACTTGCAAGCCGATGTACACGCGGCGTCTCTGGGAAGATCCCGAGAGTCAATGTATTTGATTTCTTTACTCGCACGCAATCCTGCTCAAGTCACGCTCGCAACTCTCCATCGCAGCGCGGTCCGAAACCAGTTTTTTTTCGCACCGCTCAAGACCGCGTATGCTATCGCGTATTTGCTTTTGCTCCGTACGCCCCACGACGCCGAAACATAAACCACGGCGGCGGAGAGCGAACGCGAAAAAGAAAGAAAAGAGGAGAAAGGCTATCTGCACGTTCTCGGTGCATAGAGAGACCGTCCCATCCGTAGCTTTTGCTTAAGGAGTGTGCGTGCGACTTGGAGCGAAATAAATAATCATCACAAGCTTGGCCCAAGCACGAATTTCGACCGCTCGTGCTGTGCTCAGCCTCGCACATCCAGACTGGAGAGGCTCCGAAATCGTGGAGACGTGACTCGCGGTAACTTGGGGTTCGCTTGAGGCTAACGTATAACCGTACGCCACGGGCCCGTACGGCAGCAAAGGAACTGCGGCAGGTGCAGCTACGCGGAACGATGCGAAAGGTTGTTTGCGCCTGTGGATATAATACTGATACAAAAGTCGTGCGTTCGATCTTCGGTCGCCTTTGCTTGAATACTCGCCGGAGAAGAACGAAGATTAAGAAGTACGTCACGCACCGACGTCGATGCACCGGCGTCGAGATTTCACGGAAGCACGCCCATCATAATAGAAGCCGTTCCAGTACACCGCTTACATGAACTGCAGAACAAACGTGTACGACCCGCGTATGTGCCTCTTGTGACGACCCATAAGGGAGAACGAATTGGAAGTCGCGCTAGATGGTCGTATTTCACGTTCGAAAATATTCAGTGCATGAAAGGTAGGAGCGGCACAGAGCTGCACACGGACAATGCTATCCATCTTTGGTCTAAAATATTTTTGAAGGTGGATAACGACCGATTATCGCCCCACCTTCACGGCATTTTCAGGCGTGCTTCTTTGTCGTGTCTGGCTCTTCTGCGGTTAAAAAAGTTTGGAGACAAATCCAAACGTGGGGTAAATTTTGAAGCGTTCATCCATTATTTAGTCCTCCTTATTAAGGCGCCGAGACATTGATGAAACGACGAGCACGCACAGCACCTTGACGCACGAATTTAACCGAACCTTCAAGATGGCGTTCAGGTGCATGTTAAACCAGTTTGTACTTTTATTCATTAGCATTCATATTTTTTTACGATCAGGAAACACTGACGTTTGAAATAATTTCATCTTTTTCATCAATCAACGAAAAGCGTGTTTCATATGCCAAAGAATGATCGAAAGGTCGGCAGGTAAGACGGGGTAAGACGGGTTCGCGTAATTTGAACCAAGGATTTTGAAAAAAAAGTGCTTAACCGCAGCTGAACAGAACCAATGACATTGTACGGTTTGCAGTCACGCGGCGCTCCTTGGATTATTTTTAATGTTCTGCATAATTAGTTAACTAAGATGAATGCATGCAAATTTTTTAATATTCACTTCAGGACCCAGCGCGTTTCGTTACGTTGTAGAGGGGATTCTAAAAGGATCGATCCAGTTTCTTGTGACAACGTACACGCTGCGTGGTGATTTTTTTCGGCGTTTAAAGAGAGCCCGATAAATCTGAAATAAAACCACGTGACTGCGCTCTCAACCACGGTTCGAGCGAAAGAACCGTGCACACGGACCCCTTGGCGAAGCGACCGGCCGCGGTTCTATTGTTATCGTAAGCACATAACCAGCGTGAGAGTAGAGAGTCGCCCGGCCTCACAGCTAAGCATCGGCTTCACAGTGCGTCAGCACCTTCCACGGCGGCACGCGGAAAAGATGGGTCGTCGTCTTTGATGAGCGAACTGCCCGCGCGGACAGTTCTTTCCCTCGTAGCACGGTTGAGAGCGCTGCAATACGATGGAGTATAAGCGCAGTCACGTGCTTTTATTTCATATCTCGCGGGCTTCCTTTAAACGCCACAAAAGAAAAGAAACAAAAGAACTGACCCCGCAGCTAGAACGTTACCACGAAAAGTTGGTTCGGTCGTTTTTGAATTCCCTCTACAACGTTACGAAACGCACCCGGTCCTAAAGTGAATATTAAAAAGGTTATGCAATTTACCTTAGTCAAATAATTAAGCTGAATATAAAAAAAGTACTGCATAAAACCATATGTCGTTGGTTTTATTCAACTGCAGTTACCTACGTTTTTTAAATCATTCATTCACGTTACAAGAAACACCCTATATATGTGCAGATTCGCTGCGATGCCTGAGTAGCGTAACGTATCACCGACAGAAGAGGGACGAAGGAAGTAGACAGGACATGCACTTACCTTAAAACGAAAATTTTAATTGAAGGGAGGCGCTTGCAGCCTATACGGCTAGAAACGACAGGTCATGAAAAGTGACGTCATTCCCAAAGGCCAAATCACAAAGCGATGATGATAAACATGTGCTTAAACTGGGACAACCACGTAGTGCTTTTCACGACGTCATCAACCAATGATGGTCATCCGTTTTGAACCGATAGCTTGGGAAGCTTACACGACCGTTTCGCGATATTACAATTCAAAAGACCCCACGAGCTAGTTGTTTGTGACATTATGTCGCAATATTCAACCGAGGCTACCAACTCGCGGGCAAAGTTTACGCTTGAAGTGGAAGTAGATTTGTAACGAAAGCCTCGCAAAAGTACACGTTTTTAATGCGGGAATTTAAAAAAAAATGAAAGAAGGGAAGACAGCACCATTACCAGTCGCCGGAAGTGACTCTCGACTGAGAACGCGCCACTCATGCGCATCGCATCGGTGATCGGGCGCCACGTGCTCGGCCACTGGCGACTCGGCGTGGCCGGGGCCAATCGCTTGAGGCGAAACTGAATGCGCGTTTCCAGAAACGATCTCAGATCGCACCCCAGTCTGCCACTTCACTGAGTACATTCGCTAGTAATTTGAATCATGCGTTCCCTTCCGCTTTTGGTCGTCACTTGCTCTAACGAGGTGACCTAATTAACGTAAGAACTGCTTCGTCAATACGCGCTCAATATATTACTCTGATAAGAAAAATTCGAGCAACGCGCGCGGCACAGCGCCAGGCCGGAAACCTGTCGCCAAACGGCGCTTAAACTTCACGTTAACACCCCGCCAACCTAATCGTCCGCGTTTTCCTTCTTTCCGAAAACCTGTCAGACGTTTAGCTCACTCGCTCATTCCGCAAGTCTGGCGAGAAGCTCATCGCACTTCACGACACCCACGCTAAACTTGTAGCCAATGGACGCGCCGAAACCTCTGCGCTTCAAGCAGGCAGCTCTGCGACTCTCTTGCACATTTAGGCGCAACGTTCATCAAACAAAGAAAGAGAAGAAAAAAAATGAACCTGATAAAGCGAGTAGTGGTCACCGCTAAGCTCGCAACACCAACTTTTGCCCCCGGAGACCTGCGCGCGCGCTATTTGAGCAACGCCCGCGCAAACGTGCGAGGAGGAGCGGGCTTCGCAGCCCTGTGTACGCCGCCGACACGGTACAGATGAAATCCAATGACAGACGCTCGACGGCGGAAGGGGTTGCGTCACTCGCTAGGATAGACAGCCCCGGCTGGCGTCTGCCACGCGCTCAGCCATCGAGTCAATCCGGATGCGACGTGGGCTGCGGACGCTTCGGTAAACGTTGGGACGCCGGCCAGAGACTGCAAAACGAGGGTGGTCTACTAGGCACATCTTGGGAAACTCACTTTTTTTTTTCTCTTATTCACGTTTGCTCGCTCGTCGAGGTACTTTTCACGGGGCGTGTCGTAGTCTGCATGAGCGTTACGCTTGGATGGACTTCGCGCCGCTTCGGTGCTAAATCACGTCTCGTATACGCATTGTTGCGTTTCGCCTGCGACACGTGGTTTTGCCGGCGCGACTGCGGCGGGGCGGCAGACATTTTGGCCCGATCGTCGTCGCCGCAACACTCATCGCCAGGTGTTTCCAGGCGCGTCTGCGGCGATGCGACCACCTAGGGATCTCGTTCCAGTCATTGTGCCCGAAACAGGCGATGCCAAAGCAGGGATCTCATTCCAGTTATTGGGCCCGAAACAGGCGATGCCAAAGCAGGGATCTCGTTCCAGTCATTGTGCCCGAAACAGGCGATGCCAAAGCAGGGATCTCGTTCCAGTCATTGTGCCCGAAACAGGCGATGCCAAAGCAGGGACCATCTTCTCGTTACAGTCATTGTGTCCGACCGGCAGCGCCAGGACAGGGTGCTACGAGATCGTGCGCAGCGCCACGACGGGGTGCTACGAGATCGTGCGCAGCGCCACGACAGGGTGCTACGAGATCGTGCGCAGCGCCACGACAGTGTGCGTCACCATTAGCCCATTGTACATTCACGTGCTCGTCTTTTGAGGGGTTCCTTCTTGCCCTCAACTGCGAGAGTATAAAAACAGCTGCCCCCGGACGCCAAGAGGAGGGCTCCGATTTCTTCTGTTGAGTGAAGTGCTCTCCCGTCTCTCTACTTCGGTCAAACCTGACCGCCAACTCTTTGCGATGTTAAAATAAACAAGTTGTTTCGTTGTTACCAGTCGACTCATGCTTTGCCGGGACCTTCGGATGCTTCCAGTTGTACCCCAGGCCGCCAGGCCAACGCTACCCTTGGGGCTTGCGACCCAGGTACACCCACGGGCGTCAGCGCCGAGTTCCCAACAGATCGTACCAGCAGTCAGATCCAAACATCTGGTTGGCAGCGGTGAGATCGCCTACGACTTCAAACAACTGTCTGCCAGCGGCGAGATCGCGACAACGGAGGCCAGCAGCGAAGAGATGCAGTTGACTGTATGCTGAGCAGCTCAACGACGATCCGGGAGCAGTGCAACGAGCCCTGTGTGACGACTGGTTGCCTGCAGCGGAACGACTGCGCGGAATTCCTGCCTGCGAGGTTTGGTGAGTGCGGGACTTTCTTCTTCTGAGCTTTGCCAGGCTTTTTGTTAGTGTCAGAAACAGAGCTGGTAATTGTGGTTGTCGTTGCTGCCGGGTTAGTTTGCGGCAAGACAATAGTAAGCAGTAGAGAAAGCAGCATTCAGAGCAGCCATGGATTTGAAGTCGTTGCGCAAACCGAAATTGTTGGAGCTTGCAAGAGAGTTGGGTCTGGATGTCTCAGACAAACTAAGAAAACCTGAACTGCTAAAGGCTATTCTTGAGTTAGAGGCTGAGGATGACGAGCTGTCGGAATGCCTTGAGACTATTGAAGAGAGGGAGACTGCAAAAGAAAAAGAAGAGTGTGAACGTAAAGAACAGAAAGAGCGAGAGCAACAAGAGCGTGACCGTCAACACGCTTTGGAAATGAAGCGTCTTGAGGTAGAGATGGAACGCGCTCGTAATGGAAGTGAGGCACACGGTGCAGGAGAACGCGTATTGTTCAAAATGACTGACCTGATGCGGCCGTTTAAGCTTGGAGAGGACATTGGTTTGTTCCTGGTTAACTTTGAGCGAACGTGCGAGAAGCAGGGGTTCTCTCGGGAAACGTGGCCACAGCGCTTGCTCACTTTGTTACCCGGCGAGGCGGCCGACGTAGTCGCTCGCTTGGATAGAGAGGAAGCAGAGGATTTCGACAAAGTAAAATCGAGTCTGCTAAAAAAGTACCGGCTGTCTGCGGAGGCGTTCCGTCGGAAGTTTCGGGAAAATGAGAAAGGCAGAAGTGAGTCATATACAGAGTTTGCGTATAGGCTTATGTCGAACATGCAGGAGTGGCTCAAAGAAGAGAAAGCGTTTGGTGACCACGATAAAGTTCTGCAGTGTTTCGGGCTAGAACAGTTTTATAGTCGGTTACCGGAGAACGTGCGATACTGGGTCTTGGATAGGCCAGACGTGAGTACGGTGGCTAGAGCCGCTGAGCTAGCCGAGGAGTTTGTGACGCGTCGAGCTCGCGGAGCTAAGGACGGTCAAAAGGGTGAATTTGGCTCGAAGTTTGAGAGGCCGAAGTTCACACCCATGAGAGCAAAGGGGAACACGCGTAGTGCGGATGCGAGTGGAAGCAGTGCGACCGAACCTAAGGAGACGGCGGCAGCCGAAGCCGAACGCAGAAAGCGGTTCGAGATGAGGCAAGCGCGCGTTTGTTATACGTGCCAGAAGCCGGGTCACTTTTCGGCGCAGTGTCCGGAAACAACACCAAAAGTTGTGTTCTTTTCACTAGGCAGCACTGACGAGAACATGAAGCTTCTCGAGCCTTACATGCGAGACCTCCTCGTGAACGGGAAAGAGTGCCGAGTGCTTCGCGATTCTGCAGCTACGATGGATGTAGTTCACCCGTCTTATGTAGAACCCCATATGTTCACGGGCGAGTGCGCGTGGATCAAGCAAGCCGTGGAAGCTCATAGCGTGTGTCTGCCAGTAGCAAAGGTGCTTATTGAAGGACCTTTCGGAGCGCTTGAGACGGAGGCGGCAGTGTCATCTGTGCTGCCACCCCAGTACCCGTACCTATTTTCAAACAGGTCCGATCACCTCCTGCGCGAGAAGGGGCTTTTGTTTGGTGAAGCTAGTGTTCAGGCCTTAACCAGATCGAAGGTTCGGGAGCTCGCTGCAAAGGCGGTAGTTGCGGGGCCGACGTTATCAAACAACGAAAAAGGGTCAGAGGCGCAGCAAGCTGATATTCAGAGCACGCCCGAACTGAATAAAATTGAGTCTGTAGCGTTGAAGGCGCCAGATACTGGAGAGGAAAATCCCGATTCGGGAAAGTTAGAAGAGCTATCTACTGATTTGCTCATCGCGCCTACGTCAGACGGACTTGATAGGTTGCTAAAAGTCAGCCGGTTGGCTTTGATAGCCGAGCAAAAAAAGGATGGCAGCCTGGAAAACGTGCGCTGCAATGTCAAAGAAGGTATCGCCAGGAAAACTGCGCGTTTTGTGGAAAGAGGTGGAGTCCTGTACCGGAAGTATCTAGACCGAAGAGGAGTGGAGTTCGATCAGCTGGTCGTGCCTCAATGCTATCGTCAGGATCTGTTGCGCTTGTCACATGGGGGTTCGTGGTCCGGACACCTAGGAGTTAAGAAAACTAAGGACCGTCTCTTGCAAGAGTACTATTGGCCAGGGTGTTTTCGGGACGCAGACCATTTCGTGAGGACATGTGACACTTGTCAGCGGGTGGGCAAACCAGGGGACAAATCAAGGGCGCCGTTGAAATTGGTACCTATCATAACGGAGCCTTTTAGACGGCTCGTTATTGATACTGTGGGACCTCTGCCGGTAACAGCCACGGGGTACAGACACATTTTGACTGTGATCTGCCCAGCGACAAAGTTCCCTGAAGCAGTGCCGCTTAAAGAACTCAGCTCAGTTGAGATAGTTAATGCACTACTGTCCATATTTGCGCGAGTTGGTTTCCCTGCGGAAATCCAATCAGATCAGGGCACAGTGTTTACTAGCGCTTTGACGACAACTTTTCTCGAAAGGTGTGGGGTAAAGCTGTTACACAGCTCAGTGTACCACCCACAGTCGAATTCCGTTGAGAAGCTCCACTCCGTCATGAAGCGCGTGTTGAGAGCGTTGTGTTTTGAACATCGAACTGACTGGGAGCTGTGTCTGCCTGGGGTGATGTTTGCTTTAAGGACCGCGCCGCATGCGGCTACGGGGTTTTCGCCAGCTGAACTGGTGTACGGTCGCTCGCTTCGATCTCCGCTTCGCATGCTTCGAGAATCATGGGAAGGTAGGGGCGACGACCCAGTCGTGGTGGAGTACGTACTTAAGCTCCTCGAACGCTTAAGAAGGGCACAGGAGTTGTCAGGTGAAGCAATGACAAAGGCCCAGCAGAGGGCCAAGGTTTATTATGATCGGACAGCCAGGGCCCGTCGTTTTGAGGTTGGCGATGAGGTCATGATATTGCGCACATCGCTAAACAACAAACTAGACGTGCAGTGGGAGGGCCCAGCACGAATTGTTCAGAAACTGTCGGACGTTAACTACGTGGTAAGTCTGCCAGGAAAGCGGAAAGCACAGCAAGTTTACCACTGTAATCTGCTCAAACCTTATAGACAACGGGAAGCAGTGGTGTGCATGATGATAAACGTTCCTGAAGAGCTTCCAGTCGAGCTTCCAGGACTAGGCTCAGTGACGAACAGGGAAGACACCGGTCAAGTCATTAGTGACCTTATCAGTAAAGCACCGCTGTCGCCCGAGCAGAAAACCGAACTACACCAGCTATTACAAGAGTTTCAAGGTCTGTTCTCTGAGAGGCCTGGTAGGACTTCTGTACTTACTCATGATATAGAACTTACCTCCACAGAGCCAGTACGATCCAAGGCGTATCGGGTGTCACCCCGCCAGCGCGATATTATGGAGGCTGAGGTAAAGAAAATGCTACAGCTCGGTGTTATTGAGGCAGGTGAGAGTGATTATACCTCCCCTTTGATTTTAGTTGAGGTACCGGGCAAGGAACCTCGTCCTTGCGTCGACTACCGCAGGCTTAATTCCATCACTAAGGATCAAATTTATCCGATCCCTAACATCGAGGAGCGCCTTGAGAAAGTTAGTAGCGCTCAGTTTATTTCCACCCTAGATCTTGTCAGGGGTTATTGGCAGGTTCCACTTACAGAAGAGGCTAGTAGGTATGCGGCGTTCATTTCACCAATGGGAACATTCCGTCCTAAAGTGTTGAGTTTTGGTTTGAAGAACGCGCCATACTGTTTTTCAAGTCTCATGGATAAAGTGTTGCGGGGACAGCAAGAATTCGCTTTACCGTATCTAGACGACGTAGCGATATTCTCCGCATCCTGGTCTGAGCATATGACACACTTGCGGGCAGTGCTAACCCGCCTGCGCGAAGCGGGCTTGACAGTCAAGGCTCCTAAGTGCCAGTTAGCACAGGCCGAGGTTGTCTACCTCGGTCACATGATTGGTCAGGGTCGTCGCCGCCCCTCTGAAATAAAAGTGGCCGCTGTGCGAGACTTTCCGCAACCGCGCACCAAGACCGATATTCGGTCGTTCTTGGGTGTCGCCGGCTACTATCAGAGGTACATCCCTAGGTACTCTGATATCGCGGCTCCCCTGACGGATGCTCTAAGAAAGACAGAGCCTCAAACAGTCGTCTGGGACGAGACAAAGGAAAGAGCTTTTAGCGCCCTAAAGAGTGCCCTAACAAGCCAGCCTGTGCTACGATCGCCAGACTATACAAAAGGGTTCATTGTTCAGTGCGATGCTAGTGAGCGAGGCATGGGCGTTGTACTGTGCCAACGGGAAAATGGAGAAGTAGAACACCCCGTCCTGTATGCTAGTCGTAAGCTGACCAGTCGTGAGCAGGCGTATAGCGCCACCGAGAAAGAGTGTGCATGTCTCGTGTGGGCCGTTCAGAAATTGTCATGCTATCTAGCCGGCTCGAGGTTTATCATTGAGACGGATCACTGCCCTCTCCAATGGCTGCAGACCATCTCTCCCAAAAATGGCCGCCTCCTGCGCTGGAGCCTCGCTTTACAACAATATTCCTTTGAGGTGCGTTACAAAAAGGGGAGTCTCAACGGTAACGCCGATGGCTTAAGTCGAAGCCCCTAACGTAGGAATCAGCCTCAAAATTGTTTGTTACTGATGTTTTCTTCCTGAGGCAGGATTTTTTTTTAACATATTGCTTTTGTTTAGTGTTTCAAAGTGATGATATGCTTTCTAGTGCAATTTTTCAATTTGTGGACGCGTTCTGAGTGATGCTAGACTACTGTAAGGAACTAGGCAGTGGTATAAAAAGGGGAAAGAGCCTGGCAGGGCTTAGTGAGGGTTGTGCCGTGCTTGCTGACTGAGCGGTTGAGTTTTCAGCGTAGTTCTAACGCTTGCCGGGAACGAGAACAAAAATGTGAACTCTCCCGAAGTCACTTTGCAGTGTCCCGTGCGAACCTGAACGAGAGAACGAGGCCTTCTCTGTGCGCTGCGCTCAAGAAACGTCAAGGGACGCCCGACTTCGGTTATGAGCATCATCGAGCGACATCCCTCCGGACAGCGGATGCAGTCCCCTGTCCATCGGGATCTCCTTCCCCCGGCGGGGCGGTCTGTTGCGTTTCGCCTGCGACACGTGGTTTTGCCGGCGCGACTGCGGCGGGGCGGCAGACATTTTGGCCCGATCGTCGTCGCCGCAGCACTCATCGCCAGGTGTTTCCAGGCGCGTCTGCGGCGATGCGACCGCCTAGGGATCTCGTTCCAGTCATTGTGCCCGAAACAGGCGATGCCAAAGCAGGGATCTCATTCCAGTTATTGGGCCCGAAACAGGCGATGCCAAAGCAGGGATCTCGTTCCAGTCATTGTGCCCGAAACAGGCGATGCCAAAGCAGGGATCTCGTTCCAGTCATTGTGCCCGAAACAGGCGATGCCAAAGCAGGGACCATCTTCTCGTTACAGTCATTGTGTCCGACCGGCAGCGCCACGACAGGGTGCTACGAGATCGTGCGCAGCGCCACGACGGGGTGCTACGAGATCGTGCGCAGCGCCACGACAGGGTGCTACGAGATCGTGCGCAGCGCCACGACAGTGTGCGTCACCATTAGCCCATTGTACATTCACGTGCTCGTCTTTTGAGGGGTTCCTTCTTGCCCTCAACTGCGAGAGTATAAAAACAGCTGCCCCCGGACGCCAAGAGGAGGGCTCCGATTTCTTCTGTTGAGTGAAGTGCTCTCCCGTCTCTCTACTTCGGTCAAACCTGACCGCCAACTCTTTGCGATGTTAAAATAAACAAGTTGTTTCGTTGTTACCAGTCGACTCATGCTTTGCCGGGACCTTCGGATGCTTCCAGTTGTACCCCAGGCCGCCAGGCCAACGCTACCCTTGGGGCTTGCGACCCAGGTACACCCACGGGCGTCAGCGCCGAGTTCCCAACAGATCGTACCAGCAGTCAGATCCAAACAGCATGCAGATGTCGTAATAGGAAGCCATAGTATAAAAGAAGATTTAAAAAAAGATTAGGTGATTACAAAGAGGGAGAGAAGCTATTTAGCTACATGCTTCCCTACACATCACTTGTTAAACACACGGATGACGAAAAATAACCCTGCCTGATTTGCATAACTTTTTTTCTCTGTTGTTTTTTGCCGTCTTAGACACGCTAGCATGATAACAGCAGCTGCAGAAAGTCTACAATATTGGCATTTGGAACTTCTTGTGAAAACGCGTCGGGAGTAGGCATATCAGCTACCGCAATCTTTACTTCCAGGGGGGGGGGGGGGGGAGGATCGACTTCAGCAATACACGTAGACGCTCAGGCGGCTTTAGCGACCGCACAGCATGTCAAAGATCCTTACTTGTTGCAGTCGTTGCTGTTACCAAACGTCTACCTTCCTCAAACCCGAATCGAAGGACGTTGCGGCAGGCACGTTCATGCGCCGCAGCTGTGACGCACTACACGCCTCAGTTGAATTCTCCTAAGCTCCAGACCAGAGCTGTTATTCCATCGATCTTTTCAAGAGATACACAATACGTTGGTACAAGACCAACACTATCGCGCACGGAAAAAAAAAAAAAGAGCGATAGGTCGAAGCATAGGGCTATCGCCGTATCGCGTGCGGCCCACGATAGAGGTGTCCATCTCGTGGTCGCAACATTATGCGACATTCTTCTTCTAGCAGCATCATTAAATCCCGAAGAAACGACCAACCCACTACAAGCTGATTGTCCAACCGACGACACGGATTATCCAGTGCTCTTCCACAGAATGCCCGTAAAGCTTGATGGGCAACACTAAGTTTGGCCTAACAAACTATTCCTTCAACCCTCTACTCTCCTTAATCTCGCAGTAATAGGTCTATTAGTAAAAGATATAAGTACATTTAAACGGAGTAAATTCAACACAATACCCAGACGCGAGCTGCAAGCTTAGCAAGCACGGACACGCAGACATGGCACACATCTTATGGAACTGTACAGAGTTCAGGTCAATATACGTAGATGACAACATAGGACTGGACCTTCTCGAGGAGCGATGGTTAAGCGCTCTGACTAGCTCGGAACTACACGGCCAACTATGGGCGATTTAGCGGGCCTGGGCAGCGGTGGAAAGGCTATGCCTCACCGCACACAATGCCCGGGTGGCCTGAGCCCGGGCTGGCAACCTCGCATGTCCTTTTCTCATTGAAGTTTTTTTCCGTACGTCCATCCGTGAACGCCGAATTTCTACTTTTCGGATTTCGCGCTGAAAAGCCAGCGCTGGTACGTCAGTGTGACGTCACATATCTCAAGGTTATTTGTCGCATTTAGGCCGTTGTGGGGAATCAGTAAGTGCCTTTTGAAATTGCCAAGTTTAGTCTAATTCTTCTCGAAAGCCATTCAGTCGATCTTTACTGATAAGAAAAAAAAAATGGCTAAGCCGCAGAAGAGGCCGTCCGATTTATGACGTCACATTGAGCTGATGCGGCAACTTCAAGGTGGCGCCGATATCCGTCTTGTCTGGCTTACCAAGCTTCTCCTCGCGGTAGCACTAACGTTTTTTCGGTGTTGTATAAGCGTCAGATGCTAATGCAGCTCCAGTATAAACTATCTCTTTAGTGTATCCTTAAGAAAAGGGTGCTGTTGTGTCCCAGTTGGCGTTACATTCTTCGTAGAGACGTTAGCGCAAGGCAGTGGAATGATAAAAAACATCAAAGATGTTTCGTTTGGTACGTGACTGTTTCACTTATTGCCACGTGTTCCCTTTGTTCCACGATGCATACAGGTATATGCGAGTAAGTTTCAACTGTTCCACGAACTGAGCAATCGACTTCTTGACCAGCCGAGGCGTGGGGTTATTTATTGTTAGAGACGGTTCAGTTATGGAGGGGGGGGGGCGAGAGTCGAAACCATTACGCATATTTGCGAGCCAGTGAGCGAGCCAGCCAGCCGGCCAGTCATAATGCCCGAGGGCTTGAACGCTGCGTCGGCTTCGCCCGAGTCCGTCGCGCCACCGTGAGGCGGGTACACAAGCCACTTTCCCGAGTCCGGCACTGCCAAATCCCGGCGATTAACCGAACAAAACAGAAGGAAAGACCCGGGGCAGCTTGAACCGACTGCGGCCCCGTTTCCGCTGTGCGCGCCCTTCTATATAACGGCGCAACTCAAGCCACGCTAATCCCGAGAGAAGCCGGAGCGGTTGCGAAACCCGGGCCAGACTGCGAAAGTGCGCGGAGCCGCCAAGTCGGAACTGGCCGCTCGACATCCATTGCAGCCGGGCTGACAGGGATAATCCCTGTCCGTAAAGGATTAAGGGAGCACCGGAAAAAAGAAACTGGCGTGGCGATTAAGGGTCAGAGAAAGATGGAATTTTAAGCGCCAGCTGACAGGGGGGCTGTTGTTTGCTGACGGAAATAAAACGCTGCGGCGATATGTCACCGCATACAACAAACCACGACCTTTTTTTCGTGGTAAGCGCATATTGGTTTATTTCTCTTATGCGCGCCAGCTTTATACATTTGTCACTATATTCTTTTAAATGTTATATTCACCCGAGTTAATCTTGTCAGTGCTGATGAAACTTGACCAAGCCTAAACTTTTCAGCTGCCTGTCGTCATTCTTTTTCCTAGTGCATATAACGCGCAGAAGTTTCGCATGTATGTGCATTGTTGCTAGGTGACTAATATTTTTTCATTGTGCGGGTTTCGGTAATTAATATAACCACAGTGTTAGTTGTTTCCCTCTTTACTTTGTATTCAACTATATATAACGGAGCTGATGCCACGGCATTCGCTTGCGCTTATAGAATTGTAAATGCTCCAGGCCTCAGAACCTTTAAAGCCGTAAGACTGAGAATGTCATTAGAAATGTAAACCATCAGGGATATATATATATATATATATATATATATATATATATATATATATATATATATATATATATATATATATATATATATACACACTAAGTGTTACAATTTCACGAGTATTGTTCTGGGCTCTCCCATCAGGGATTTATTCACTATTACGAATTTCGTCCGAGTCATTTTTACTGCAGGTATGTCGCACTTCATATCACAAACGCTGGCAGCGTGAAAATCAGACCGCACATGTTCAAGTATATGTGCTCGAAGTTACTTTTGTACCGTTTGTTTCACGTACCTAACTCTAAAATACTGTTTGAAAGATGGAGTGACATATCTTGAAGTGAGACTCACGGCATGTTCTTCGGGGCCGTCATTAGTTAGGCAAAATGTTCCTCTTTTATTTAAGTGTGATTAGTCAGTAAATTGGTTACGTTGATTTAAGCAAAATTTTTAGTATTTAATTTAGGACACAGGCCACATGAGATTACCTTTAGAGGGTACTCGTAAACATCGAATGAACGAACGCGATTGTTCCCATGTCGTCTATTTTTACGTTGACATTTTTTTATTTTACCCAGCTCTCGAGAGAGCGCAAAAAATCTGACAGAACGGTGCCCCTATGTGTTTCTTTTTTTGCGACAAGATTTCCGCGCCATCACTCGGATTTCTAAAGAAAGCCCGCGTACTTATCACAAACGAACGAAGCGATTGGCCATTGTGTCTAGTGCACATCAGTACCTTGAATGTGAATATCAAAATCGGCGACAGTCCTAAACGCTTAAGATATGGACCGGCGCCCAACAGGGGAGCAAGGAGACTGTCGACTTTCAACGGTCATGCGGGATTTGTTCTTTAGAGGCACGACTGAGATTACTTAAATCCAGACGCACAAGCCCGCAGCGAAAGTCATTTTAATGTGACTCCTGCTACTGCAGCCACATTTTTTGAAAGCGGGAGAGCGGGCGAGGGTTCGTGTATCTCGCCGTTTAGGTGGGCCGATCCTTGTGATTGTGCACTCTAAAATGTGCCATTGTCGGTACTGACCCCTGCGTATACGCGCGAGGTGCCGCGTAGACTAGTGTAAGGGCCGCGCCCCGAACTTGGCAGCCTTAAATTTGGCAAACAACAATTTCTAACGGAGGAGCGATCACGTTCGCGCCCCGATACCGCGCGCGCGCATCGGAGAATTTTCGCGCGCTGCGTACCTCCGCGTGCGGCTACGGCATCTGCTCGTAATATCTATAGCCATCTTCTAGAATCCCTTACACACGACCGAACCGAAGGTTTGGTGTCGTGTAAGGGCTGCACCTCGTCAAAGTCGCCAAAATGACTGCGGCCCTTACACGAGTCTATACGGTACTACCGCGTATTGAGGTATGGGGACATGGCGCTAGGGTATGCCACTGAGGCGACTAAGTCTCAGTAGACGCCTGGCGCCACAGAGTATTGCGCCGTTTAAGGAGACTTCGCCGTTTAAGGAGACCGATTCCGGTTATAGCTCAGCCTAAAATTATGTGCCACAGTGCAGACCTTGTATGTGGCGCTGGGGCGAGTATGTGCAAGGGGGCCACAATGCATGTGCCCGTGGCGCCACTGGATATGTGCCCCAGGGTATGTGCCACTGATCTTTAATTTGCTTTCCATCTAATACCTTGCCATTGCAAATTTCCTGTATTATTTAATATAAGCACTGAAGTGTATACTCTCTACATAGCTGTTCGTTACGCAACGTTTACGTTATTCATACAACCATTCTCTGAGAACCATGAACGCTTTGCATTAAGCAGGCGTACACTACAGTTGAATCTGAATTTTTTTTCATATTCCTCAACGTTTCTGGAAAGCTCGCAAAAAAAAAACTCGCATAGTAGTTATATAGCCACGTGGAAACAACTTGATTAGGTATTTCTAAACTGAGCAGTACCTGTAACTGGTCTAATATTACTTATGCTGTAAGACCCAGGTTTAAAGTTGCGCATAATTAAGCAGAACAAATGAACGAACCACAGTTCAAAATAACGAAGAAAATGTACGCAGCGATGAGGAGTGGAACGCTTGACCGCAGTGAGGTAGGCAGAGACTTTACCTCATCGCCACCGCATAAAATTCCCAAGTGTTTTTTTTCGGTTGTTAACTTAACCACTGCCTCAAAATTGTTAGTGTTTACTGCGATATTTTTGTTGATTTCGGCGTTTCGGCGGCCCATTTCTGTACAATGTACGTACATGTTACTCTAACTTCTTATAACGTATTTAACGCATACAGCCTATTAGCGCCTCTTTCGCTAGAATAACCAGCCCTCCGTCACGCAAGCACGGATTGCCGTCGAAATTCGCAATGCCACGTACTCCTCCCTCTCATATGTACAGGTTCCTAGGCTGTACATGCGATGATGGGAAGGTATACATGTACGTTAAACTTCGCTGTATGTATTTTAACAACTGTGTTGTGAGGCACAGCGAAGCTTCAAAGAACGTGGTTGTGGAAGAGCGTTCTCTGGCGGATCCGCTTTTACGCCGTGTCTTTAGGGCTCCAATCTAAAAGCTCTAGAGGGCATTGTGGCGACGTGAATTGAAACGTCCACACGAGTTTCTCGCGTCACCTTTCATTTCTGCCGTGCTCCTTCCTTGTATACATACGCTCATAATTGCCCCCCTCAACCTTTCGTCGATGTGGGGTGCCAGACAGCAGCAACAGTGGAAAAGTCGAAGGAAGAGGCAAGGAAATAAAATATAATGAGCCATTCCACTCTATGAAGGTGGATGGTCGACCAGCGATGCTGCTTAGCACACGAAACAGGTGACACAAAATTTTGAACAAAGGCTCGTCCTCCTTTCCCACAATTATTGTCCTGATCGGTGGTCATCGTGACGATAGGTAGGCACACACATTATCGTATCATACCTCTGTAATTAAATGCGTAAGCATGTCTATGCCTACCCAACGAGAAATTTTTCCGTCGTGTAAGACAATGAATGGTTTCTACCCCGTTAAGCAATGACTCATACCCCTGTAAGCAAGCAAAACCTGAGAATTTTTGTCTGAAAGTATACTGATCTGGAAAATGGTCCCTGTTGATAACTTATCTACTAAAATGCTTATCGAAGTGATGAGACGTATAAGCTTTTATACAGAATGAAGTGATTTTGCATCAAATTCGGGAGCTACGTTTTTGCATACACAAGTTCGCCGCCCATTACGATACTCCTTAATGCGAAATTTGAGGGCAGCTCTGAATGTGTTTTCATTTCACGTGTAAATATCTTGTATAATGATTATATAGGCATGCAGTTTATATTAGCTAGAGAACGCTATGAGTATCGTGGCTGGCACGGCCAATCTGTCTCGTGCGGCACGTTACAACCGGAGCGAGGTGTCGCGCAACTGCCTCGCTAATAGGGTTATCGCAAGAGGCAGCGCGTGGGTGAGGCGTGTGAGCGATTCAAAGCGACCGCCGCAGACAGACCTCCGCTGATGCAGCGCTTTGTTTCCATACGTCTGACGCACGTTGCTCTGGCGCTATCTCGTAGCCATCGTTGCCGCAGAGCCTGTCTTGCGCAGCACTGCTTCTCACGCTTTTGCCAAACCCTCCTCCTCCGCTTTCCTCCTCGCGATATCTACACTATCGCCGTCTTTCATCACTCGCTGCGCTGCTCGTTCGCTCTTACATCATTCGCTGTGCTAGTTCGCTCGGTTATTTGGGGCGCCGAGGACCGACGGCGCTCAGCGTAGGAACGGGCGCCTAAGAGCTGCATTCTAGAACAGCCTGAGCAATTCATGATTACTACGAGAAGTTGGCGCTGGTCTCACCTATGCAAGACGTACCACTATATTTGATGTTTGGTTCTACATAGGCAAAACGCACTGTGCATAATTCAAGGCTTATGTAAATATTTCACAGCATATGGATATAAACATATGGGTCACTGACAATGCATTCCGCCTGGAGGAATTTCTGTCTTATTAAATGTTTTAACCCTGATTTCATAGCTAATTGTAACAGCTGACCCAGGTCACTTTGTTTTCTCTTCTTTTTATCTTTCTTCTTTTATTTTTCATATTTCTGCCTGCATTTTTTAAAACAACACTGCCGTTTTCTTAAATCGATAAAGACCGCATTTTCCTCAGCAAATGACGGCTTTTTCCGCACTTGGCCTCTGAAAAAAGAAATTATGTGCAAGACGTGTTTTAATCCGCACCTCACTTCAAGAGAAAAACAGTAAACAGCGAAAACAGAAAAAAAAAATGAGAAGAACTTGAAACGAAGAACTGCAACGTGCTTCCGTACCAATTTTTCATATCCTCCACTTCCTGAGGAACAAAAGCGCGCCATACATTATTGCGGGCTCGCGCTTCCCATGCCACCGTCGCTATACTGCGGTACAGCCGGTCGCATCCTGTGTCTCGTCGCGAGCGACCCGAGGGAAAATAAATATTCTGTGGGGAAAAATAAGGCAAGAACATGAAATGGAGGCCACCAAAGGAAACAGGGACATCCCTTTCGCACTGCACGAGCGTAGTGTTGCCATACTCTTTCTGAGAGCTTTTCCCTCAAGAATGCTCCTGTTATACAAACGTAGGGAGATCGTCATTCTCTATAGGACGAGAGCTTGCCGAGTGCAGAAAGGAAAACAGAGCGTGCAACACTTCTTCAAAGTTCGCGGGAAGGGGGAAGGAAACACGGGGCTATGCATTCGCTTCTAGGTAGCGATGGGGCGTAACGCGTTTCCCTCCATAGTGTCGCGAGCGAAGGCGGTGGGTAATTTCGGAAGTGGTATACGCAAACCGGACGTGATGCTTCGACGCTCGCTCTTTGCCGTCGAGAACGATTACGAACGCGCATATCGACAATTTTTTCGCTTGAACGGGCGAACTAGTTAGACTGTACGCGCAGGCGCGGCTAGCGAGGCCCTGCTAACACTTGTGGCAGCAATTCTACAACAGCCAGGTAGGTACGTTTTATCGCTGCTGAATAATTGGGTAGAGCAGTACAGTGAGCCTGACAGCGTGCAAATAATAATAATAATATTTGGGGTTTTACGTGCCAAAACCACTTTCTGATTATGAGGCACGCCGTAGTGGAGGACTCCGGAAATTTTGACCACCTGGGGTTCTTTAACGTGCGCCTAAATCTAAGAACACGGGTGTTTTCGCATTTCGCCCCCATCGAAATGCGGCCGCCGTGGCCGGGATTCGATCCCGCGACCTCGTGCTCAGCAGCCCAACACCATAGCCACTGAGCAACCACGGCGGGTGACAGCGTGCAAACGTAACGCTCGTCCCTTTAAATGGACACTAACGAGAAAAATGATTTCTACAGGATCAGTAAATTGCCCCCTCTACTACACCAAAAACACCACTCTTACCACGATAACATGCTTGGTAAGCCAGAAAAAGCGCAAGAACGAAATACAGATGGCACCTGGTCCCGCACCTGGTCCCGCACCTGGTCCCGCACCTGGTCGCTGTGACGTCATGGATTTTGATGGCGTCTTCTAGGGCCTACTTAATTATATAGCCCTACAGATTGACTACATCGTGTTCTAAAGGAACCAAATATTCAACATGGCAAGTTTCGGGAAGCTTTGTTCAGCCGACGCGGCCCAAATGCGAAAACATGCTTAGGAATCCCTGATGTCAAACGGGCGTACTGGCGTCGAGGTTTTGGCGGGAAATTAAAATACTGATACTTCGACCTTCATTTTCTCGTCTATTAATGAAACTATTATTTTGAAATGACTGCCTGCAGCGTTCTCAAACAATGCTTTATTAGTCTAAACGGATTTGTTGTTTCGATTTAGTGTCCCTTTAATTCTGTTATGACTGCAGTAGACAACATGGTGTTTGATAAGCAGCGGACAAGACCGGTTGAGAGTAAAAGATCTCCTCTCCCATTCTCACGGCCAGACTCTTTCTTCGACATTGCGCCCGATGAAACTTAAGCGAGGGGGAGGGGGGGGTGGTCCGATGTTCCGCCTGCGACATTGCTGTATGTGCTTCTTGATCGGCTGTCGTCCTGGTGGGTGATGACCTGTGTGGGATTGGCTACCACTAGGAGGAAGTGTTTGAACACGGGCATTATAATTACGGTGCGGAGGGAAAACAAGCTGCTCTGGACCATGGAAACGAGGGTCATCCAGATGCTCATTGCTGAACACTTTACATTTTTCTGTTTTTCTTATTCAACGATGTAAATATGTTTTGTTAAAGTGCGAGTAAACCTCTTGGTTATCGTTTTGAGAACTTCCGGGTTTTTGATTTCTACAACCCGAAGCCTCCCCCACGCTGCCGTACGGGAGCCGGGTTCGACACATAACCTGGCGCGGCAACAATGCGAGTAGCTTTCCTTGAACTGTCACACAATTTCTCTTTCCGGCTATCAGGCTACATAGCTTTCACACCAAAAATGTGAGCCCATCCCGAACATAGCGCTGCCTAAGACGCAGGACGGATCTCGAAGGTATTGCAGTATAAATATGTGGGCCATTCGCAAATGTATGCGCTACTGGGCATGTTCAGCAGGGTATGCGCTGCTCTCCAATGAGCCTCCTTGTTGGCAACTTCGGTCACTCTGTATGTGCCACTGGCTACGGACGAACGTTATGGCGGCGCCACCAGAAGGCGCAACGTGTCCAAGGGGATGCGCGACGGAAGAGTCCGACTGCGCGTACACGCCTCACACAAGACGTGCTTCGGCTATTCGCATACTTGGATACTCATCGTAGGGCGAGTTGGGTCCAAAAACTATGAGCACACATTGCAAGAAACGATTCAGCTGTAACTCATGTACATTACGCATGAAAAGAAAACGCTAAAGTATTTGGCGGAAGAACTGATACGAAATGACTTGCTGTTTCCCCAGGTGTTCGCACTGTTCCTCCTGCACGAAGATGAACCGGAGATTACAGAATACAGCTTTGAACTTGCCGAGGAGAAATTATCTCCGCTATGAGTCCGTTCAGGCGGGAGACCTTATAAACTGCTAAATCGGTGCTTGCTATCACCGTCAGCACAATGCAGGCTCAGGAGATGAAAGAAAGCTGGAAACTCATTCTACAAGAGCCAACGCCGCTGCAAACAACTCTCCAGAAAAAGCCGGTCAGGTGTTGCCAACAAACAACCAGTGACGCCTGACTGCAGTGGTGGTCTTTACAAACAGTGCGCTAACAAAAAAAAAAATCTACACGATGTATACAAAGAGCAGGAACTTGTGCAGTAGACTTGTTCCACGCCTTCCGCACTTAAATGGAGAAAAAATCTGATGTTTACCTTGCACTTGGCGTATCCCTTACATTTCTTTGAGACAACCGCTGCAATTTGTTTCGGGCCTGCTTTCTGCGTCGAAACAAACAGAACGAAATGTGGCACTAAAATCGCAGTGTAGAGGCTCTTGTTCCCAGAAGAGCTCACGCCCGAGCCGAGAGAAAAAGCAGGCCAGTCGAAAATGGCGTCGCACCAGTGCTACATTTCTTGTCCGCGCGAACAATGCGAAAAAAGACAGACTGCGCCCCATTATTCCCGTGGAAGCTTGCAGATGCCTTTTGTTCCCCCGCCCCTTTTCTCCCCTTGCCACAGAAAAAAAAAAAGGAACGCGGGACAAATGAACAGAACAAAGACGACGAACAGATCAACAGAGCATTTCTTTATACTGTTTCTTCTCGTAAAGTTGAAACGTTGAGGACGCCCGGACCCATTCTTTACCCCATCACTCTCTCTTTTTTTTTCTTTTTGCGTTTTACTGCTACAGCTTATCCACAGCCGAAACACGAAGGCTTCCGTCCCTTTGTGCAGTCATCACGGGAAAGTACTGAAAGGAAGGCTTGGCGACATTGCAGCTGCAATGAAATGGGCTTCCCAACCAGAATTAGCCCGGTCTTTTCCCTATCATTTTTAGAGATACAAGGTTCTCTCCCTCTCTCTCTTTCTCTCTCTCTCTCCGTCTTTCAGCAGTCACAACGCTGCAAAGGAAATTACATTTTCGGAATGACAGCCAGTGCCGTAGGTCATTCAGACGTAGGTGCAGGGGGAATATAACGGCTCGACGTTCTCGGTAATGTATCCCCTATCACCTTATTCAATAATTGTACAACAGTCTGAGCGAGTTTTCAAAAAAGACGGCCGTATGTCGCTTCCAATCGTTGGAAAGAGAAGCAGGAATGACCGTATCTTGCGCAGTTGTGCGATTCGAAGTCATGTCGTCTTTGTTCGGAAGCCAATCACTGGGACGTATCGTTTTCGTTAAAAACAAGCTTGTGTAATCGAAAATTTGCGAGCGAGTCTTCCACCCTTGTTAACCCTTACGACTTTGCAGAACGTATAGAAAAATAATCATTACTTATGTCAAGTCTATGGTATATTACTTTGATTGTGTAAGTATTAATATTTATTTCGTTGCTGTAACAGTTTTTTCCACACTAACGTCGGCGCATTACAGTGGCATACGAAGGCTATGTACGATGCAGTGACCCCCGTCAAGACTTTCTCAACGCTAAAATGAGTTCTGATCACTGAATTTTGCTACAGCATGAGGCGGAAGCCATATGAAAAAATGTCAGAGATATTTCAGAACATAATCAGCGATAGATCGTAGATAGGATAGAAGAGTTACAAAACGAATTTATGAGAAAAATATGTCCAGATCAAACGCTACTGCTGGAGTCCATATGAAGCGAAGCTTAAGTTGGTGTGCATGCTTATAAAACGAATGCACGAGTTCTCCTAGTCATTTGTTTGTGTTTCCGAGCTACCGCAGCGCCGTTTTCCCATGCGCTTTCTGGGGACTTTATGTTTATCTGCAAGAACTAACCCTGGGGAGTGCATGCCAACAAGCGTTGGCACGATAAAAGTATACGTGTGATTGTGTATTGCTTAGAACATCGAGCTTCTGTGCTGGCGGACCGAGGTTCGATCCCAACATCCAGTCCGTAACCCTTAAAGTCACATGGAAGCATCTCAGTGAGCTTAAAAAAAAAAAAACTTGCGTTAATCAAATCGCATTGGGATTCATACTGCCAGCAAGAGCCGACAGCGAATCGACGGTATATGATAGCAACAGTACATCAACGAGGACGTTAAAAACTTGCAGAAAGCCTCAATGAATAAAGAATTGCGAGAAGTCGGGTAAAGAAAGAACTACCAAATGATGCGGAAAATTTTTTTTTTTCAATCGCGACTAAGCTCGAATTTTGTGCAACCCTGAGTTGGCATCGAGCCTGATCCACTGTCAGTAGTGTATGAGCATTCTCGGACCGTCGACTAGTTGAGTGCAGTGAGGCCCACACGCAGCCTCAATTCTCACGATAGCCTTACAACAAGAACTGTGCCCGCACACCAATCAGACGGCCAACCTACCCGTCTTCGTAAGCTCGCGCTTTAATTGGGCTTTGATTGGAATCGGCATTAGGTGCGGCACGGTGACCGCGTGCAGGATACTACCCTTCTACAGCCTAATCGACTATTAGCGTGTCAAAGTTCCGAGGCTACCGAAAAGCTCGTCTCGTACAGCTTGTTCTCTGATACTACGGTGTCGGTAGGGCTAATACTTGGAGGCTTCGTTGCAGGCAGGCCAAGCAATACTTTCTTTCAGTGGGCTGACAACAAAACGTGTTTGAAGGGAGGTTTTGCCGACCCAGTTTACCTCGGCAACGACCTCGCTTAGCGCGGTGAGTTGACCCTACCAGCTGCACCTAGCAAAACTTCTGCTTCTTTCGCCAGTGCCGTTGCAGGCCTGGGAATGACGAAGATAACACCGATGCTTCTGCGCCTGAATCAGTACTTTAGCAAGCGTTGATTGGCAATCGACAGGTGCCGATCAAGCAAGTTGACCGACACCTTCACGTAAAGCTCATTTCCCTTCGCATCAACCATGCGTATTAGGATCTCTTTGGTTTCTATCCGGACCGCATAAACGCGTACCATTTTCTGCGAGGATGATGTGCCTTTCTCGAGACACACTTTCATTAAATGTCGTTAGTTACCGCAGTAGTGGCGCTTGGAAGGTATGGCCGGGCAACTCGACCTTGAGTGGACGTCGCCTTTACAATACCGGACATTTCCTCTAGAGGTCAGCCTCGCATCCTGCTGTGCTATACAACTATGTACCGCAACATCGTTGTGGTAGCGTCAGTATGCCCATAGCGCCCACCATGACGCCCCCTGCCTTTGTCTCCCTGGACACTCTGCTATCGCAAGTAAACATTTTTTTTTTAAGGCGGGTGTTCTAAAGCTCTGGGAGCGGCTCCGGCATTCAGTGTGTACCCTTGTCTGTGTCACTGTTATGGGTTTTCATGTGTGTGTGTGTAAACTGGCATTTTACCCCTCAAATAGTTGTGCACCAAGTCGCCGAACAAGTCCCCTTTCGTGACCCCAAAACTGTTTATTGTTGTCTAGGTTGTGCATGGTGTAGATAATTTATCTTCGTGCAATGCCACGTGAACAGCACCACTACCATCCTTCCGCGTCATTCCTAGAGCAAGTGCGTGCTTGGGTCTTTCCCGGTTAATTGTGGCGATTAAACGTGCCACCCAAACGTGGCAATGTCACCCTTCGGGACGGTCTTTCCGCCAATTATAACCTACATGAGGTAGCAAGGGCGTTATGAAACGTGGCCAAGATAATGTTTCTATATTCATTTCTTTTCCCCTTTACGCATGCATCGAAGTGATCCTGAAAAATATCGAGCTCTGTACTTTCCTTCCCTTACTATTTGCCCGAACGATCTGTCGGCGTTTCTTCCTTTTTTTTTCTTTTCAAATACAAGCCGAACCATAGAGAGGGCATCAGGAGTTAGGCTGGCCAGTTGCCATCTCAGCTCAGAAATCGTGACTAGTTGTAAGGGTGAAACATTTCAGTCTGCGACTCCTCAAGGCTTTTCACGTTAAACTAAAGCTAATATCTATATTTTCTCACAATACCTTATGCATATTCGGTTTCTGCTTGTGTCAAAGATGTGCACATATTTGTTGATTTGTGTCTCGACTGTAGCTAGCTCTGGGTGGGTATCTGCCAAAAGAGAAGGAACGCCAGACTCAACAACATCCAGAACTTCTATTCGTTCTTCTCCGTAAATTGCTAGCATCGATCGTAGGAAATAAATAAAACGCGAGGAAAATATGAGATGTTTTAGTTTCTTAGTTTGTGAGAAAAAGAAAAAGAAGAGTGATGAAACTCGTCTGCAGCTTCTCACGGATGCAAATGCGCGTTAGCGCCGCTTCAACGTGTTTTAAATAGAAGTAATTCTTCGAACGAATGCCTCTCTGGTGCGCTGAGGAAATGATTCGAGGAATGAAGCTGGCTACAGCGGTTGAAAGCAAATCGATGCTTTCTTTGCCCCGGGTTCGAAATTCTGCGCGGGCGCAAGTACCGTTCGCCGTCAAAGTTCTCACAGAATCGGAACTTTTCTAAAAACTAAAGCGCAGATGTGATGCTCACATGTTCGTCGTTCTCAACGCGGTAGAGGTTACAGGTTCCAGAAACGTGAAGTATTCTGGTTTCGTTAACTGCAGGCTGACGAAATTGCGCGAGCTTCATCGTAGCAAGATTCGAGTCAGAGCGAACTTCGTTTGAGTCTTCGTGTTCGCGATTATTCTCAATTTCGGTCCAGAGACGCTGGTTATGGAGGCAACCAAACTAGCTGCTCTTTGTAAGCGCCTTTCCGTTCCCCTTGCCCAAGTGCAGGGTAGCAAACCAGAATCTCTTCCGGTAAACGTACCTGCCCTCTCCCACCCCATTTCACTCTTGTTCTCCCATTTTGTCCGAGGAAACCTGGTGCAATGTTAAATTTCATCTCGATTGTGGAGGACATCGCCGGAAAACGGTCTTTCTGCGGGGGGCCGAAGTGAGCTTCATTTGCGCACGCACATCCAAAACATAGTCGAAATCACGTGCCAAGCCACGCCAAATGCTGTATCCTATTGAATTCCGTAGCGTAGAGACCGGGCAGAGCTTCAAAAAAGCGAGTTCTGGCAGAACGATTGGCAGTCGTATTTCTTCTGAATGAAATAAGAGAAAGGTGCTTAATTCACACGATAGCTAAATGGCCTCCCTGTTTCCTAATTCAAAGCCACAGTAAACCGAAGCCAATTGCCAGGTGTCCTAAATTCTGATGTACAGCAGCGGACCAGCTGAAAAAGTTGTGGCACAACGCGTGCTCGTTGTACGTACGTATATATATATATATATATATATATATATATATATATATATATATATATATATATATATATATATATATATACGCAACGCAACGTATTCAAAATCGGCAGTTCAAGCAATTAATGTGCGACTGTCTTATCGTGCCTAATCAAGATTCCTTGACCCAACAAGCACGATACTTATCGACTACGACTGACGGAAGAAGGTCCTATGCCGATTACCTCATCACCATTTATTGTTTCCGTGCGGGAACATCGTTAAAATTACACAGTATAATTTTTTTTTTGCTTATGAGTATACTCGACATGCTATCACTAGCAGAGCTAGACAAAACATGCGCGGACCCATAAGTGCCGCGCACGCCTCCGATGACGGGAATGCGGAGCCTCGATTCGGAGAGCGGAGCAAATAGAAAGAGCGTATGGAGGGCACCAGGGGATACTTGATAAAGAAAAATGAAACGCCAGCGCGCAGGCCGTCCGCCGGACGGAGGGTTCGATATTGCGCAGGTGACACATTTCCCTTCCAGGGGAAGAGATGCCTCTCCAGGCGCATGGCCGTAGATCCCGCTTTCTGAGGGTGCGGGCCACCGGGAGGAGATGCGCGACGGGAAGACTCCCGGGATCTGCACGACTATAGGGACAAGATTGAAGATGGGAGAGGGGGAGAGGGGGGAGGCAAAGCGGCGCAAGATGTTCCAGACGCTACGGTACCGGAGAGATCGATCAGGACCTGTCTGCCCTCTTCTCTCGTGATCGCATATAGAGCACAAGGTGGCACTCTGCCCTTAGGCTGCCTACTTCGTTCTCTTTCGCACCGAAGGCCCACTGATTCTATTGGGAACGTACGAGGTATATTGGTGACCTCCCACTGTACTCTCCCACTTCCGGCCATCGCCCTTTCTCAAACAGCTCTCCTGGGAACTGCGAATTGCTGAGATCGCAGTGAAAATCGTTTTGCCGGCTGTTTGGCAAAAGAGGTAAGGCAGACCTAGGATCTAAGTGATTACCGACACGTTCAGGAAAAGTGATAGGCTCTCAGATTCGCTCGTCGATAGCAGAATTTTTGCCTGTATGTAGGGCCATAGCGCTGACAGCGTGACGCAAATGTTAATAAGCTCGTGGATTTCCTTCCAAGCGTTACATCGGTTGGGCTTAGCCTTCGTGCTGCTATACGACGCGGAGAATTATTTGTCAATTAATAAAGCTAGTCAGCCACCCAGGGCACGATTCTTGGCCGGCACAACGACCCGAACGAGTTTGCTCTACGTTACCAATCACACGCTGCGTCCCTATCACCTAATTTCGGGAGACTGCAAAACACTTCCCTTGTGTGTCCTTCAGAAATTACCCTAAGGTTCACGCTAGCATGTGGAACGTCTCGATGCTAGAGTGCTTCAACGAAAACACTGCGCGCTCTAGTGAGTCCAGGACAGTCCGACTAATTGTGCTGAACGTTACTGCAACTCATGCCCTATAGGCATCTTTGGTAGTGTAGCCCACGCGGAAAACCAAATGTCTATGTGTGCCTCAAAATTGGAAGTACAACGGCTATTGTGTTTCACAAGCAAAGATTAATAGACTATCCGCCACTTCGTATTACTACAGTTCATTCTATTTATGGTGCTCAGTTATGTGACAGCTGGAGTTTGTTTTTCATTTTTACACAGAGTACTCTTCCAACGCTTCCGCGCGTCAATGAAACGGCGAGTAGGGACTACAAGGAACGGCCGGAGGATATATTATTCATCAAAAAGTTTTGCTCGCACTAAAAAATTTACAACCTCGAGGACGTCGTGTCTCACGCATTTAATAAACAGCAAAAAGGCTAAGCAGTCTAAGTAGTCTGAAGAATAAGCATTGGCAAGGATGCCGGGTCAGCTCCCGAGTAATTTAGGGCGAAGTAATTAGGCAAATAATTGCTGATGTCGCAGGCGGCCTAATATCAGAACTGAAGAACTTTCGACGGCCAAACCGACAGTATAGGCGAGTATTTGTACCCAGACAAGCCCATTCGAAAGCATTCGACACGAGCACAGCACACTTCTATGGTGACTACGAAACAGTTAATGATGAGAACGCGCCAGTCCTGGTACGGAAACAAAACGCGATGACAACTTTGTTAAGGGGGCACCCTATGTACAATATACGAATAACACTGCGCGACAATACCAGCGAGTTCTTTATTTTCGTAATTAGCCTCACTTAGCATAAATTACCTTACCGGAGGCTGCACATATATCTTCGGCTAGCCAGAATCACCAATTTGCGCGTTTGAACAGCTCACTGAAGGGCTGTGAATGGGAAACAGGTTTCTGGGGCCAAGCTCTCGAGCGTGAAATGCAGCACACTGCCTAACAGCGTCGCAATCTACTTCGGCTGCTAATTAGCGTCGTGATTTTTTTCTTGAGAAGGGACGAAACAGTGGAGTCAGTCACCTGGCAATAAGTACGACACATACTGATTTAAATATATTGTGGAGGCGGTGCACAATGGCGACAGGCGGTGTTAGTTTAGCAGGTCAAGTCGGCAATGGCTCCACGCGGTGCCGTCTTTCGAAATGTCGGTGAAGAAGTTAGCACACGTCCAACAAACCAGCCTTGACTCTTTGAAATTCCAACAGAAGAGGCAGCATCCTTATGAGCAATAATGGACCCATCTGGAAACACAGAGTCGTGCAGACACGACTGTACAATTCTTTCTCCTGTAGATTCCCAATGAGACCATCCCTTTCAGCACGACAGTGTAGACACGATCACACAGTGTGTTCGATGTCTCCTGCCTCACTGCATCCTGTAGATACCTTAGACACTATAGCCGTTTGATGCTCCTAATTACTTGCTAGGTTATTGCCGTTTGCTCCTTTGCAGTTGCATTGCTTGCAATAATGCGTCAATTACTTCACTAGTCATATCATAAGAAGCCAACAAACACTGACACCAAGAAGGACAACATAGGGGAAATTAGTTGTGCTTAATAAATGAAATAAAGAAACGACAAATTAATGGAAATGAAAGTGGATGAAAAAACTTGCCGCAGGTGGGAACGATCCATCAAGCACAGCGAAATGCGAAGAATGCATATAACGGTGGTTATGTTGAAAGGTGCATTGCATTGCAGAGTGCTTCATACGGGGCATCGCTGAGCCAGATGAGAAGGTGCGGTGCGCGTGAAAGACTCGTGTAAATTTCGCCGTATTTAGATTCGATAGGTCACGTTGGACCTGTTGCATTTTATTCTGCAGCCAAAGTACCCATTCCCTGGTAGTTCCACTGTAAACATAGGCATGCTTTGGTTCAATTGATCTGTAAATTTTGTAGTGACCTCTGCTACGCACACTGAGTGTTCAATATAGGTTTACTTCAACAATATATGATATTCATGTATCTCTGTGTATACTAGCGTTTTCAGCCGAAGCTTTCTGCCTACTTTCCCAGGTTTAGTATTGGGTCAGTAGGTTTAGTCCCAGTATTGGATAAACAGCCTCGTTGTTGGGTCAGTAGCTTTCTTGCCGGATATGTTTGTAAATATAAACACAAAGGTCATTATAAAGCATGCGCGATGTGGCTTATATATATTTTTCACGCTGAGCAAGTATGCGCAGCTTCGTTCTGCGTAGAAAAAAGTAATTTCCTGCAGCCTGAACATTTAGTGTCAGCTTATACGTATTTTTAAAGAATACCGATCTGTTAGTGAAATTAGGAACAACACATAACAAATTTCTTGATATACATTATTTTCTTTGACTTAGCCTCTCACTATGCTACACTGTGCGGGTGGCCGTTTTTGACTAATCCTCCAAAATAGGCATGTCGCACTAAGATTCGTACATAATGCTCAGCAAATGAAACCCATACACGCCACTATTTGCATAGCATCAAATAGGCATGCATCATCAATCACCAAAGCTTCGCTTCGTATGGATTCCAAAACACGCACAGAATCAGCATATTTTTTTATTCCATGCTGGTAGTAACTGAAATTTAACGCGTGTGCATATGAGGACACTTCTGATTAACTATATATTTTGGTTTGTTAAAGTTTCTTTTTTTAGATTATGTTCCTGTAAACTGTGCATGCGTGCTATATAGGGAAAGCGGTAGCTTCAATTTCTTAAACGTGCACTGGGATATCCGGCTCTGTTGTAGTCCACCTCCTCATTTTTCCACAGTTAAGCAACAACAATTTTTTAAACAGGTTGAGACTTTCTCGTAATTTTGTAATTGTCCTAGTAATTGTAATTTTGTAATTTTCTCACAGCGAGCGATGGCTAAGCAGAAACATCCTTATTCACAAACATCAGTGAAAGCTTCGCTTGAACCAATTCCAGCAATGCGCGCCACGCCAAATTTTTTGTTATCTCTGTGAGCCTAACGTAAGATCTTTGCGAAATAAATGCGTGCAGTGCACCAGTGTACATTCGGTCAGGTTTTATGGGCGGATATATAAGAACTGCGGGCCCTCGAATGCTCTCGTGCCATGATTCCAATTACCTGTAACCCCTGCAGTTGCAATGTGTGCCTCGAGTTAATAAGTCAATTTCAATTTTAAGCACATAATTGCCGACATTACTCTACTTGCTATTTAAAACAGGCGCAAAAAGTGCGTCGCTGGAAAGCGACGTTTTAAGAATGATGTCACTTCTTGAATATTTAATAAGCGACAAACGGTCCCAATGCGGATGGTGTTTATTAGGGAGACGGTAATCGAAGAAGAATAACATACGAACTAGCTCGACTTGTGAAACGTGGAAGTCAGCCATCTCAACCGACACATCAAATGTAAACAACTGAAAGCAAAAAAGGACAATATCTGCAAAAAATAACAAAAAAAAAGAAAACATGCATGTGACAATGAGGAGGCATAAAAGAACCACGTTTGTAAAACTTGTTCTGAATCTACACCAGCGCGTTTGATCATATCAGTACACTACAGAACGAGCAGGCTTCGCAGCGATTTCTCGGTAGTTTCCAGATTTGCTGTTACGGACTTAAAGCCAATAACTGCAACTTAAGAATAAAACTATTGCCACATTCAACTCATGCGCTGTAGCAGATTCTTCTAGAAAATCTTGCTTCCTCTTCCAAAAAAAATGACTTCAAATATACATTAATACTACGCCATCCCTCACGTCCATTATTCATGTAACTTTAGAACGGGGTGACTACGTCACCTGAGAACAACAGGCCGCGTATTCACGAAGTGCGGCTAAAGGGTGTACATTTTATTTTCGTTTAGACATTTCCGTCACGCGCGTGTTCAGTTACCCGCGAAGAGCGGCGCTCTCTCGGAAAGTGTCCCCCATACTTGCATTTCCCATCTACAGAGTTGCTAGTTGTCGATGTGCACAATTTCTTGATTTGGCCCCGTAAAAACAAATACCGTAGCTTTCTCGGCACCCTTGGTAGATTACGCAGCAGAATTCTACTTCCTAGTAAACACTTTGCGTTCGACAATCCAAACACACAGCCTGAAGGTGAAACAGAAACCGCTGAAGCTTCCAGGATAACCGATGCTATTAAACCTAACAGTACTGCTTAAACACTTCAGGTAGAGCTCAAAGTTCACTTGTTCATCGATTGATTGATTTTCATAAAGCAATGCGGGGTCTTTGGGAAAGGACGTACTGGAGAACTGACAATTTATTCCGAAGGGTCTTGGTTGTGTTACTGAGGACGCAAAAAGCCGATAAACGAGCACCCGCCGCGGTGGCTTAGTTGCTATGGTGGAGCGCTGCTAAGCACATGAGATCTCGAGACCTAAACCCAACTGTGGCGGCCGCATTTCGGTGGGGGCGAAATGCAAGAACGACCGCATCCCGTGCCTTGGGGGCCCATTGAAGATACCGCGGCGGTCAAAATTAAAGCGGAGTCCCCCACTATGGCGTGACTCATAGTCACATCGGGGTTTTGGAACGTAAAAAAAAAAAAAAAACAGGATTAATTCATGCGGACAAACCAGACTCCATGAAAATGCGACCGCCGATGCCATGAATACAACCCACTGCCTAGTGCCCAGCACCATAACGTCGTCACCGAGAAGCCGAGGCCGGTAATACTTTGTAGCCTGTATATACCATTTCTGTTCGGATTAGTCGAAGCGCAAGTTGCGCTCTTACACCGTTTCTGCGTTCGTATAATGTACTTTCAATCGTGGAAAACCAGCGCAAGCCGCACATTCGCGTAGAGCACGCACTAACAGGGCTGCCTACAAGGTGCGGCGTCAGGAGCATTAGCTGCCCGCACACTCGTCCCATGCTGCGGCGTAGTAAAAGTACACTGAATATGGCGTTGCGGGTGGCTCATCGCGCACGCCGTCTCCCCCCTTATCGCAAATGATTTTTTGTTACTTTTGCCTCTGCTTCAGCAGCGGGAGCTTTAATTAAGAGAAGAGGACTCATTACTGCGCGACGGCAGCTTCGAGGAAGGGACACGTGGTGAAGGCGACTGCGGTTTTTCTGCTGCAACGCCGCAAAGTACGCGTATGCGAGGCGGCAGACGATTGGTCCAGTGTAAACAGAAGAGCCGATATTACGACGCGCTGTGAGAAGCTTGGCCTTCATTAACATGGTTCAACCTCCTTTCTGCGTGCTACATAATACAGACTCCTCCCTCAAAAAAAGAAAAAGCAAGCTAATGAGATTTTGAGTAGCTGACAGTAAAGGAAAGCTCATGATGAAGTATATATGCTCTAAGAAAGTTATTGGGACTAAATTAGGAAACTCGGGTGGCCAAAATTGTTCCAGAGCCTTCTAATAGGGCAGCGGCCGCAACATTTGCAACAAAACTGGCGCACACTATGTGGACTACGAAGAGCCTCGCTAGTTTTTGCTGTTTCTGTTCTGACTACCACACATGTAATAACTAGCCTAACAGCAAGCTCTCTCATACGATATCTGCTGCTTCGTGGTGTTAGAACCCTAGCTTCACCGAATCACTTTTTAATGCGTAAGCATTTTTTGGCGAGTATCACAATCTCGTCACGCGAAAAGTGTAATGCCTTGTATCTTAACAAAAATGCGTAATTTGCAAAGACATTTATTCGTTATACTAGTGTAAATGTCGAAGATTGGTAGATTTATATGTGATAAGGAACAATTCAAACAAAACGAATATATAAAGACAATACACATAGAGATACATAGGGCTCCTAGAAAATGCAGGGATGCTTATAATAGGGGTGGGCGAACTTAAATTTGGCAGTGGGCCAACTTTTTATTTGGGGATGGGCCAACTTGAAATTTCAACATGGCCAACTGAAGTTTTGGGTTGGGCCAAGTTAAATTTGGCGGTAAGCCTAGTTAAATTTGGGGGTTGGCCAACTTGAAATTTGGAGGCGGGCCAACTGAAATTTTGGATTATGCTCACGCATAGTTACAAAAGTCCAAGTGAGTTTCTGCATCACTTTTCATTTTCTTCATGCAATCTCAGATCTACCATCTTTGTCTATGACATAATACGCCAACTTATCCAAAAAGACAGGCTCGACGCATCAGATATACAGGGTTTTCAAAGTTAAAGCAAAGTAATTTTCATAAAAACGCGATGCTAGCTATACAAAGTGGGCTTCCGTAGACGGTTTAGGCGCTTTGCGGACACAGATTTCGCAAACTAGTGTCATCACAGGCGTGATTAAAAGACTCTTCGGTAACTTCTTCTGTTATCCTGATAGTATAAATGTGTATTTCAGGCGTCAAGACAATCGTTTGAAGGCAACTTCTCTTTGACTCCGCTGGAGCGCTTCTATTCCAAGATATGCATAATTAAGTTTGACACTAAGTCAGCTAATTTTTCAATCAGGGGAGTGGATCTCTGCAAAAAGTCAAGCTGTGAGGGAACGTCAATGAGAGGAAAAAGAAAAAAAAATCAGTCGTTGTTTAGTTTTCTCGAGCTGATAGCAAGAGCGCAGTTGTTATCAGCTTCGACCAGCTTTGCGAGCGATCTGCAAGGACGCAGCAAGCTAAGTCACAATGGAGGCTTGACGATGTGTCGAGGGCCATGACCCTGAACGAGAATTGGGCGAATGAGTGTCAAACGGATGATGAATATCTCGAACCAGAAGCATTCCGGGGATAATCAAAGTGATGTCTTCAAATACGATTGTTTTAAGGTTTCTAATGAAAACATGTACCACATAACGATACCAAAAACGAATTAAGAAGTATTTTTTAACTGTGTGATTGGTGACTCATCTGAATTGAAAAATTGGTCTGCCTATCCGCACGAACCAGTGTGCAAGCAGTTCTTGTTATCAAATTATTAAGTTATCAAATTACTACTATATTAACTTTGAAAACTTTGTGTACACAAGGTTTTCAAAGTTAATGTTGCTATTAATGTTAATGTTAATGTTGTTTAATGTTAATGTTGCTATTATGTTACTTCTAGGGCGATGAGCCTGCCATTATCCATTGTGCGCGATAAAGTACAGGACGCGCTATAGCATTATCACGTCAGAATGGCCAACATTAGACGCTAGACCCCACTACCACCTATGACGTTTAGTTGTGGTTTCGACGGCTTAGCTGCACTTCATTTTGTATGCACAAGTACGCCCAATTACCTGTTTAGACTGAAGGAAGCAATTCTATGCCGAGTGCTGGCTTGACAGTTCAACACGACAGTGAATATTGATGTCACGTTGGATTAAATGAATTCACGTCTGTATTCACAAATGCGGATTGCTGCGTTGATGCTGAAAGATATACTATAATCGCCAATATTTACATGGAAAAAAAATATATGTTGGACCTTCCTTGTATTAAGCTATTTTCGAAGCACTGTAGCGTTTTAATGTACACTGTACTGTTATATATACGTTATCTTAACTTTTATATGATCGAGAATGTAATAGTACCCTGTGCTCAAAAATGTTCTGCTATGCTTTGGTACCATAACGTACTCCTCTTCGCAAAAATGCGCTTTTGCTTAAGGTCTCGCGCGGCAGTGCAAGTACTCCTGTCCAGTTGCGGAATTCTTCATGAAGAACTACAAAAGACCGCGAAAGCGCTTTTCCATTTTTTTCTCATTTCCTTCCGCGCTGCAACGAAAAACCGGCATTCCGACCTACACGCATCTACTTTCTGAAGCGAGCACCCGATTCCGGCCCAATATTTGCAGAAACAAAACATGTCTCCGTCTGCAAAAGCGTTCCCAGTACAAAGAATCATAGTATATATAACGGCAGTAGCCAAACGAGAATTTCATTTCCTGTTCTGCACAGCGGAAAGGCCTCGCGTTTATATGAGGTCCCTCGAAAATTTCCTATCCCATAAGATACACGTGAACTCTTTGAAGCGAAAGAAAAAGGGTGAGAGAAAAGAGCGAGAAGACGGGAGCCGCGTATAAAAAGTCCGAGCGCGAGTCACCAAACACGACAAAACCACAGCTCGATGTCCACCCTCTCCAGGCTGTACGTTATGAGGGTGCGCCCACATTTGCTCGCGCGGCATTCGGCATCGCGTTCGTACGGGCGCACGTGAGGACACACGTCTTCGCCGAAGCCGCAGAGATTCGCGAAGCTGCGCAACGTTTCGATATTGAACGGAAGACGGCAGACTCGACCCTATCCGCCAGCTCTTCGAGGTGAGGTGAAGTGAACATCGTGCTCTACGTTTTTTGTGGGCAACACTCACTCTAACCCGAGCGCGTGGACAGCGCCGCGAATGCTACTGAAGTAGATAAAAGGAGTGACAGGAACGAGTGCCTCTGACACCCCCCCCCCCCCCCCCCACAGCCCACCCAAGACAGACACAGCAGAGAACGGGTAACGAAGCGTTAAGAGGAGGTTTGAGGCAACTGAAAGCTTAACACGAGCGTACGTGCGAGAAAGCGCGCCGCGCTATTTCACGCTCGGACGCACAAGATCCCGCGAACCGGTGGACCGCAGCGACGCATTTGTCCTCTTCTGCAGCCCCGCCGACCTGCAGGTCGCAGTTACGCGAGGACGTGTCTTCCAATTCCGGCTTCCAAGCCAAATACCAGTCGGAATAATTAAAACGAAGCTAATTTGAAAAGTCCCAAACCCGCACAAGCAAAAAAAAAAAAAAACAGCGAATGGGGAACGACAAAAGGATAATTTCTTTCGCAGGGCTGAGAACTAAACATGGGCCAGTAGTAGCAACAAGAGGGCGTAAGGGTGTCCCCTTGATCTCTTACTTAAGGAAAGCTTCCAGACAGGGACAGTTTACTAATAGGGGGCATTATATAGGATGCTCTCCGAATAGTAACGCAAGATTATTTTCACATTTTTGAGCTTCACCTTAAAAAATCTATTTCCGCTTACAAATCCCGCAAGGCCAGCCGCGGTGGTTTAGAAGCTATGGTGTTGTGCTGCTAAGTACGATGTCGTGGGATCGAAACCCGGCCGCGGTGGCTACAATTCGATGGAGGCGAAATGAAAAACGCCGTGTTCCTTGCACTGGGGGCAGGTTAAAGATCCCCTGGCGGTCAAAATTAATACGTAGCGCCCTCTACGGCGTGCCCATACTGAAATCATGGTTGTGGCACGTAAAACCGCACAATTCAACAAACCTCCCCAAATAAGATACTGCACTATTAAACTAGACCTAATATTAACCTGCAACACTAAAATTTACGAGGGTATACGCTGCAGTTTAATAACGGAATTTAAAATGAAACTCGATTTCCTGATATAGCCAGTCCTTACATTCAATGTAGTATGGGCACATTTAAGGCGAGTGACATGACTGTGCGATAACTTAGGGGTCCTGAATCCACTGGGAACGAAGGCCACATCAGCCGGCACGAAGTCTGAAAATGTGCGCCATGATTGGACATGACGAGCCGCTAGCCACTCTACACTGCTGCTTCTGACCTTGCGAGGACTGCAAACATTCATCGACTAAAGGAGGTAAGTGTTGCTTCTGCGTGAGGCGCCAAAACAGTAGGGGATAGGCAGCGCTAGCCTAATCCAACGAAACAGAAGCAATTACGTTTAGCTCGCAAACGCGAAAGTTACATCTAGAATAATTAAACCGCTACCGAGGCGAGAAACAGTGCATAGTGGCTCTATGGGGGTGATACCATTTGATCGCTTTATCGAATGTTTGCTCAGTTATTATCTATCTATCTATCTATCTATCTATCTATCTATCTATCTATCTATCTATCTATCTATCTATCTATCTATCTATCTATCTATCTATCTATCTATCTATCTATCTATCTATCTATCTATCTATCTATCTATCTATCTATCTATCTATCTATCTATCTATCTAGCTAGCTAGCTAGCTAGCTAGCTAGCTAGATAGATAGATAGATAGATAGATAGATAGATAGATAGATAGATAGATAGATAGATAGATAGAAGCTATCTGGCTGGCTGGCTGGCTGGCTAGCTAGCTAGCTAGCCAGCCAGCCAGCCAGCCAGCCAGCCAGCCAGCCAGCCAGCCAGCCAGCCAGCCAGCCAGCCAGCCAGCCAGCCAGCCAGCCAGCCAGCCTCTTTCAACGTGTTATCATCGTGGTCATTTCGGGATGCGGAAAGTGCACGACGTTACAGAAGTTTTATCGCATGAAAAAAACATGATATAAATGACATTACAGGAATGCGTAACCAGAGAGTGGAACACCGGGAACATGCCCCCCACCCCCAACCACACACACAAAAAAAGAAATATGTACCAGTATGGGAACTAGTCAGTCCCCCTCAGAGAACTACGAGGAATATTTTTTTTTTTGTTATTGTGGAGCGGCACTTTGCCAGTGGCACCTACCCAGTTCCCCAAGTTGACGAAAAAGATGTTCATTGAAGAACGGAACACACCTGCTGGCTCATACGCAACGACCCGAGTTGGCATCAAAGTGGTTCATTGCAGAACAGCACAGATCGAGTGATACGTGCCCATTGCTCCAAGTCGGCGTCACGAAGTTTCTTCGAAAGGCAGCCCTTACCCACTCCCCCGTCTACAGGGACCCATGTCGACGTGAAATAGGTTCGTTGAAGAGCGGCAGGTGTGTTCCCAGCGCTACATACCCAGTGACCTAAGTTCGTCCGATGCTCGGTTTCGAACCCTCTTACCTTTGTAAAGTAGACTCCCGAAGCGTCAACCCTTCGATCACTCTCTACCCAGTGAACTAGGTTGGTGGGAAAACGGAAAGATACAAGCATACAAGCAAAATAAAGAGATAGCGCCCCGAAAAGTGCGCGAAGTGCCCAAAGAATGCCAACGCGTTAAAAAATTGAATTACATGCGCGATGGTAGGATCGAACCTCGGCCCCTAAACAGAGAAGCCCAGTGCTCCAACCATTAGTTCACAATCGCTTCTATGCTTCTATCCTGTCAGCGCCCACTAGCTCTTTGAGATGGCCGCAGGCTATGCATTTTAAACGCTTCTATGGCCGCGAAAGTCACCTTGCGCATTGCGCGCCCAGTTCCTTTACGCCAGAGGCACATGAACGAAATGCGCGAATTATAGCATTCGATTAACAATTTGACGTTAGCTTCGCTTCACCTTAGCTTCCTAAATGTGCATTGGATCTGCATATTTATTTTGTTTATAACGTTGCAGACAGACTGTAGAAATCTTATTTTGAGGTACGTTATGGCAGGCTTCTCTGCTATTTCCCAAAAAATACACACCGTGCAAAATCTGTACGTGCGGACAACTTAAGCACGCCATGCAGACGCAAATCCGCACTAAAGAAACACAGCGTCACGACGACAACATGCAAGCGGCTGTCCAGCCAAATTAACAATTCGGCCACGATGTGATGCACCCGTGTGAGAGAATGACAGTGCAAACTTTTTCGCGGGCTACGAGCAATGGTGTACAACAGCGCCGCGAGGAAACAAGTCTCGCTTTGCGTTATTTGTACTACGTAGGCAAACACAAGTGGTGCACGCAAAGTAGCATTTCACATCCCATCACGACCTTAGCGGACCCATCAAAAGAACACCACCAAATTTCCTCAGTGAACGCAAACAGCACAGAAAGATTCGCTTACATCGATTCTCACTGTGCGTGGGATCTGCATAATTTTTATGTAATCATTTTTGCTTACCATCGTGTCAGTCAAACGTTAGCACACCTGGGGCAGTCATTTGCAACAATGTCCATGTCCAGCGTCTCATATGTTCGATATACCTTCAGTTTGATACAACATTCTAATTTAGCCACGGGTAAAGGCGTAGCCTAAATTAGAGAGTTTTTGAAAGGCTGGCGAGAGCATTCAGGTCGTGGATAATTAGGAAAATCAATTGCTAATAATCGATTACTTCACTAATTAGAATTTAAGACATTTCAATGCTTGTTTTTTTTTTTTTTTTGCAGAAACGTAGTTCTCATGGCCGGAAATAAAGATGGCCAGATTTGTACCACTTTCCACACATTTTGATATACATACCGAAGAGAACAATTCTTTCACAGACACTTGCACTTAAGCCTCACGGAGTGTCACTTTGAATAAAAAAAGAAAGAGAAAAAAATCCAAGTATTATACTGCTGCTCCTGAATAACTAGTGGACCCCACTGTATTCATGGGTGTATCATACATGCAACGTATTGATCTCGAACACGTCTTCATACATTTATAGTTTTACTTTCGATTAGAAGTCTACTAATTCATGGAGTGGTTTCGAAGCTTTTGAATGAAGTTGGTATACAAACTGGCTCCTACCTAAATAAAAATACACACAGAAAAGAGTTACGCCCAGTATCTGCCCGATATAACATTCCAATATTATCATTTGGAGCATGTGGCATTGAAGAATGAGAATATCGAATGGGATGATTGTATACGAGGATTATGGTAAATGTGGATTTCTTTTGTGAGTAAGGTATAGTACAAGCTCCGTTAACGAATCGCCAGTCTTGTGTCACGCCACCGGGCTCCAGTCCACATTGAAACGAGAACCTGTTGTGTTCAATTAGCGCTGAATTGGCGCAGAATTACCGGCTACGTGCGCGTGGCGTAATTCTGCCGGCTGATATACTTAGAAACCAGTGAGCGAGGAGGTTAAGCAACCGCTTCATGCGAGACATTGTTGAAATTCCGTGCACAATTTCTTCGAGCACAATCACGGGTGCTGAGAACGCGCGCAAATGACCAGACGTTCGCCAAAGAACTCCTGACTGTCCCTTTATCCTCATTTTCTTTTTTCTTTTTCAATTGGCATATACATTTAATGGTAATTAGATTACCTTAATGAGTGAGGCCCATCTCGCCTAATTGCTGCATCTATGGCATTCACTTTTCGGGTGTGAATCTTCATTAATTTATTCATTAAAGGGACACAGACAATTAGCAGGGCGATGGCATCACGTCTCCACCAGGTCGCCAGGATGCCAGGCGACGCTGGCAGTTCTAAAGTTAAAGAGAAGCAACTGGCTCTTCGAGAGACTCGTAATTAGAAGCGGAAAATAGCAGCCTTGCTTCAGGAAGGAAACACCTTTTACAGCGACATTTTTTTTTTCAGCATTGGATGCCTGCCCTGCTCCTTGATGTCCAATCCCTAAAGGCAATCGGGAGAAGATTAGTAAGGCAATTATGGCACCTCACAACTTCTAGCCCAGGCATGCAAAGGTGACCAGGTAGTTAGTCATCTGTACCATAGCATGTCACTTAGCTTTATCTTGTTTATTCGTGTCGGAGTAGAGCAGGAATCCCACAACCCGCATTAAGATGAGGAAAGTAAGGTAAATGAGTTGTGCTAATAGTTTTTCGTCTCATTAGGCACCAGTAAGTAGAACTAGACACCATGTTGACTGAAAAAAAACACGAACTTCAGTTAAGAACTAACGAATACGTCGGTCCGGGATACTATATTTTGTGTAATGTGCAGGGATGGAAAACTTTCTGGAAATCACATGGAAAAAATAAATTTAACAGACACACTTCTTTTTACTATTATTTGTCTACTTTGACTCTCATAGGAAACGCAAGATTTCGGAAACTTCTTAGCTTTCGAAAACGCAAGCACCGCTGGAACAGTGGGTTCCTCAAAAATAGATTAGCTTTTTTGAAAGAGGCATAATAAAAGCAACAGCAGATTGTAACGATAGCAAGGGAGAAATGAACAAAAGAAAGCCCTTGAACACGTTCAACAGTAATGTGTTCTTTATTTTTATTTTTTATTTTTCAGGTGTACGTTGAGGTTAGAGAAGAGATTCGGAGAAATGTTTCGGAATCTGGCTGAATGCTCAGAAGAGTTGAAAGAAAAGAAGGCGACGAACTCACCAGCAATTTTCGGCACCAAATTCAAAACCACACGTTCGTGGGAGCGTCCACTCGTTTGCGGAAACAAAATTGCAAAATCGTTCGAATCGAGGCTCCCCGTAGAAAATTAAAGCCGCATTCGTTTCGTATTGAACAAGATGGTACAGAAAAATGAAAGTACGGCACCCATCCAATCTAGATCGCGGGAAGCGGTCTGTTCTTAATCAGCTCCAGCGAACCTGGCAACTTCGCTTGGCTTCCGCGAAAGCGACGGCGAAGGCCAGTGGTCTGCTTCTTTCGCTGCCATCGCTGAGGAAGCATTGGCATCAAGCGTGAGGAAAAGGAGCACACCCGGCTGTGCTTGGATTCCATCCATCCATTTAGTTTACTATTTACATTGCGAAAATAACTCGCGGCGCCATTATTTCTATCCGACGGCCGCAGAGTCATAGAGTTGGCAGAATGGAGGTCAAAGGTGAAGTGGCGTTTTCATCAAGGCTTCATATAGTGAGTTCATGTGGAAGCGTTCTTGCTCATTCTGCGACACGTGTTCTGCTGCACCAAAACGTATTTCTTACGAGGGTAGTTAAGCGGAAAGAAAGAATAAGCTAGCTCGAAGTAGAAAAGCTTGGCATTGTGGTAAGCAAGTATGATACTTTCCTCATTAATTCCTGGGAGCCCTTAAATAGAGCTAAGGGGAAAGCTGACCGTGAGAAGCACTGGTTAGGACGACGGCGCTTTCAGGGGACAAGGCACACGGTAGTTATGCGTTAGGCGTTGCAAATGGCCAGATATTGCGTACTATGAGTCTGCCGTCACACGCGACGAGCAACTGCCCTGATTTGTTTGTATTTCTCTTTCGCCGTTATGACGTAAGACACGTCATCACCTCGCCTTCCCCCGCAGGCTGAAAAGTTAACCATCGTTCTCCTACCTTCGGTTCGTTACAATTTCAAATAAACCATTTACTCTTTCCATTTGCTTAGTTTAGAAATATGATTACCTGCCATGCAATAGACCTCTTCCGGTCTACATCGCGACGATTCGGTCACGTGATCTTGCAACACACGCGGGAGTGTTTGGTGGGCAAAAAAAACACGCCGCGGGAGCGTTGGCACGCGCTGACAGTTTGGGGTATCGCGGGTGTTCTTGCTTTTGTGGTATGCGCTTGCACCGGGCCGGTTCACCATGCGGGCGAGTTGCTGCGCGGTCGGGTGCCTGAAACGCATAAAAAAAAGGGGTGCGGTGGGATCGGCTTTTTTTCTCGTTTCTCAAGAGACGAGAAGCCATGACAAGCGTGGTTGCTAGCAATGCGCCGTAACAAATGGCAGCCGTCCGTCGCCGACATATAATTTGAGGAGTTCACTTATGCTTTTCTCGCAAACACGAAGTAAACAGCCGCTGTCTTGGCAGTGCCCTGCTGCTTGCATGCTGCAGAATGATGGCAAAAGAATAGTAAGAGAATAGTAAGAATATCAGTGAGAATAGTAAGAGGCAGTTGGAAGGTTGGTGGAAGTATAGCGAAACGACAAAACAAGGAGACGCACAAGAAGAAAGTTCACAACAGCGGGTCAGTAAATTTGGTTATGGGAATTCATCGTGTGTTCTCTTTTTCCCCCTATTTTTCTTTTTTTAACCTAGGTAGGACATTAGGCAGTATAATAGGAAGATCTTGGTGGCGCAACCCACCGCCACATTCCGAAGGGGACGCTCATAACATCCATACATCCATTCATCCATCGTGGCTGGCATCACCACGGGCCGGGATGCGTAGACTGTGCGTATGGCGCGAGCCGTGCTTGCTTTCCTATGTGACGAAAATGCAGTTGCTGAGTTGTGGAGGTCGCGAGCTGTGCTATGATAGCGTAAACATTACAATCGTTCATAGCCTGAAGAAAGCGCTTGGAGCTGCCGTCTCAACAGCATTTTGGTCACGTGCGTAGAAGGAGCACGTAAACATGTGCCCGAGAGAGAGAGAGAGAGAGTAAAACATCTTTATTAATAATATTTGAATGGCGAGAGCAGTGTGGGAGGAACCCTCAGTCCAGAGTCCCTAAGATGATTCCGGCGATGTTCCGAGCCCGTTGTATCACAGCTCGGAGGACCTCGGGAGGTCCGTCGCCGAGGGCATCGTCCCACAGCTCTTTGTTGCGTAGAGGGTAAAGGAGAGTTGGCAAGGGAGGAAAGAGGTTTGCAGTGCACTCAATCGTGACGTCGAAGATTGTGGGCGAGCTGCCACAGCCAGGGCAACGATCCGCATAACCGTGTAGGTAGAATTTATTGAGAGAGACAAGATTTGGAAAAGTTGCGGTTTGTAACTGGCGTAATGCCACTGCTTCCTCCCGCGAGAAGGACGGCTCCAAAGCGTGCGCTCGGTGTCGAGGACACCCAGGCCTCGAAAGAAGCGTCGCACGGAACAGGAGCGTCTTCGCTACGTTGCGAAACGTGGTGCAGACGGCGAATGTATGCGTACAATGAATACATACAATTTTATAATAATCAATAGAATTACGTACAGCCCCGTAATTCAATTGAAGTTTAACGCTTCTGCCACGACGGGATGTGCCAGGTGAAAATAGTAATGCTCAACTCTCACGAATCATGGACAATGACGCACAAGAAAGCCTGAAGCAGACAGGTCCCCCTGTGTGTTCTGTGTACTACGGAGACAAACAGTAGTGGGGCACGCAAGATAGCGTTTAACAACTCACCACTCTCGTATTGGACTAGACGCTGAATAAATGACACATTTGCCGCAAAAACCACCGTTTATTATCGTCAATCGAAACAATCAGCATACAAAGCTTCTTACATCGATTCCTACAGAGCGTGGGATCCGCAATGTTTTTTTTTTTTTTACTTCGCAATACGCGTAGAGTAAGCCGCAAAAGCCTGATAATATACGAACTCAAATATTAAGCAATAAGTATGCGGTACTAATTAAAAGCCGATTCACGTACAGTAATCTCGTATACTACACCCGAAGTACGAAGACTGCACAGTCAAGACAAGCCATCTTCTGGTTTTTGAGACTTTCGTTGCCAATTTAAAATTATATTTCATACTTAAATCGCGAACAGCGTGCAGGATTCTATCACTATAAAACATGATCATCTCATTGCCATCAACGTCTCACGAGAGATTCTAGGCAGCTGTCGGTCCCTTTAGGCGTGCCTCGTTTCGAGAACAGCGTCACACTACGCGACTAACGCTCGGCGGTGCGAAAGATTAGCGCATTCACGTCTGTTGCATGGCTGCCTGCCGGGGCGGCATGTTGTGCAAGCAGGCGCAGGTGGGCGTGGCCTCCGAGATCTCCCCGGCGCAATCTCGGGGCTCGCGCTCAAGCCTGCGCGAGTAGCCCCATGTTCAAAGAGGTTATATACTTAAACCTCTGGAGCGGAGGTGGCTCTCCAAAAGTGAAGCCGGTCCCCGCCATCTTGTTACAGGCAAGAAGCCCGAATAGCCGTAGCGAATGCTGCAGAGCACATAGTATGTACGTCGTGTTTATTGGCTGTGCGCTGCTGCAACAGCGTTTAACTGATTGTGGCATGCTTTCACAACGCAGTCCAACACCTCAGTAGCTAACGTTTCACTTATAACATGAGCTCGCGTCGTCTACTAAGGACTGTCGTATAGGAATGTCGTCAGCTGGCAACGGCTGGGACTGTCACACTCTGCCTCGAACCTGGCATGCGACGCGATGATACGACACTCCTCTACACAAAGCATAATGCCGCACTGTCCAATATAGCTCAGAAAGTATGCCTAGGCGTCTGCGAATTCGCGCTTGCTTTTTGTCGATAATATCTGTTTTACATGCTTGCATTGGGCACGAGTACAATCGAGCAATCTTTCTCAGATCCGTAGAGCTTAGGAATACAAATGCCACTCGTAGAGCCGCTAACGCCAGCTCTGGAAATGTTTGCTAGAGGCCACATTCACATTGGCACACAGCTTCCGAGACTGCTGTGTCACACAGATCGAGACATAGAATCGCTAGGTAAGAGCCATCGTATGAGTAGTTACAGTAGATTAGGATTTCTGTGTCGCAGCAGCCATGACAGCTGTAAATGTGATCATTGTCTGAACATCGGATGCATTGTAGAATGCAATCATGAATGTGAAACCAGGAAGAACCATCGTCCAGCAGTCAAGCGCCGACGACCTTGTGGCAAGGGGACTTGCCTTTGTAAGTGAAGAAATTTGCCTTTGTAGAAGCTTTGGCTGAAAGCTGAGCCTATCAATGTTCGCCACATGTTGGTGAGTTTTACTCCGTCCTCGTGTGTACCCTTTGTACCGTATAAGGATAGATATTTGGCAAAGTTGGTACTGGTTGAACATCTTGAAGGGGAGCGCAAGAGGAGAAAGACGCTGGCCTCTGTCTTTCCTACTTTTTGTTTATGTCGTCTAGTGCTACCCCTTCAAGGCGTCCCCTTTTCTTGTAAGCACGCGCCTTTTTCGGCGCTTCTCGAGTTTATTCTGTATGTGCAATAGTGAACCGTGTCACATAACAACACATCTTGTTACACTTAGCGCAGCTTCCTCAATTCAGACACAGCTCGCAGTTCTGGTATGGCTTCATATGGTAGCGCAGGCTCCGGACTTTACTCATTTCATCTGTTCCGATGGACTTCGCGAGGATACGCAATCTTCTGCGCAAAATTCTCCATCACCTTCCGTCATTAATTCGCTCATTGCATTCCGAGGGAAATGCAGGAGTGGTAGTCACATGAGCTAATAGGTGGTGGTGACCCCTGCGCTCCCGTGGCACTTGAGAGGGAGAGTGCGAGGGAAGAAATTGACGTCTCGCGCTCGGCCCGGAATAAGAATGTCGCGGCGCCGCTGTGTCCGCGGGAACGATCATAAAGTGCGGGAGGGAGGGAGGGGGGGTCGCTGTCAACCCCAGGGAGAGTAGAGCACCCAGATGGACAACGCCGCATGCCGCACGCATGGTCGGCGCCCGGGCAATCATGGGATTGCAGCCCACCCTTCATTCCAGACATACAAATGTGGGTTTAGCGAATCGCCGCTGGCCCTTTGCGCAATCTAGACACTTGCCTGCCTACCGAGTTCCATAATTGAACACTGTGCATGGCGAAGTAACATTGACCTGCTGACAAACAACAAAACACTGCATTCGCATTGATTTCTGAGAACCTTGAAGAAAGTTCCCGACCCTGATATTCAGCGTGGCATACGCCGCGGAATTATCTGCAAGCTAAAGCAATGACTGACGTTCGAAACTTGGTGTTGGCCGGGATGGCCGTTCTCTGACGCATAATATTTTGCCGAAGAAGAACACGTCCGGCACTCTGATAAAACGGTCTTTTGTTTTCTATCTGTACCTTATGAACATTATTCCTTACTGATATTCTTAAAGGAACTCGCATACAAGTTTAACAATAACCGTTTTGTTTATTGCAAACGGAAAGCTTTCCGGTCTGATTGTAAAATCACGTAGTGACAGCGCGGAAAATACCATGTAACTTACTTTGTCAGAATCTTTCGATGTGAATTTTCGATGTAGATGTGCTCAGTAAACACGAATCATGTGGGAAACGTGAGCGCGAAAGCGATATTATGCGCCGGCATTGTGGCGGCAAATGCTACACAGTGAATCACTCTCTGACCAATTACGGGCAGTCCAGAAGGCCCGCGATGTGGCTGAAGGGCTCGGCCTGACAGTCCCAACGTGGGAGCGGCCCGCGTCAACGTATGGTTGACCTTCAGGACCCAATAAAGTTCTCCATACCATACCATATTGGGCGGAAGCAGACGACAAGTGAACCTGTAGCTGTAGAAGTGTAAGATTTTTTCTTGAAACCAATTTTCCTGGTGATCGATGTTTCCTAACGTCTTAAATTAATTACACGCTAATAGACGGGGTCCAAATCTACGCCACAGCGACGGCTCACTCCCATTAACAGAAGCGAAGCTCGAAGGCCATGGTTTTGCTGACTGAATGAGCCAGACTTCTTTTTCGCAAAGGCTAGCATTGTAGTACTGGAACCCCGTTCACGTCCCAATTAGTCCGCGGCATTTTGAATCTCACAAGCAGTTCGCATAACTCAAGGTACTTACTTACTCGCTAACTGGCGCTGATACCAAGGCAGTCATGTGTGCCTCCATGCAATGCGGATTGCGATGTCCTTGTCGCTCCACCAGCCCTACTCTATGCCGCGACCGTATATAGCGCCGCTTGTTAGCGTGGACCTTTATTTTTTAGCTTGTAAAACGCATATGATAAAGCGCAAACCCCTATTCAACATAAGTACTACGATTGTACACAACAAACGAGCGACACTCATTAACTGTCGACTTAGGTACAGTAACTTCATTGACTACATTTGAAGTACCAAGGCTTCGCCGCCATTTCTCAGCACTCGCTGTATTTTACGACTTTTGGGGACAACGTAAAATTGTGATTCGCAAGTAAATTGCTAACGGAATTCTTGACTCGCTGAACATAAGTCAGGGTCCTTTCATTTCGACCAACATCTAGTGACACATTCTCGGCCGTTGTGAGCTCCTTTAGGATAAATTTCTAGGTTACTTTCATAAAAATCTCTGCGCATATAGCCACCACGCAGGTTCACGGCATGAACCTACTTTATCCCTATGAAGGAAGTCTTCCATCCCCAGGTATATGACGGTTTGCCGTGCATGTCCACTTCTTCAGGCAATCCACCAGAACAGGCCAGAATTACGTTTTGTCCTCTCTTTGATGTTTACTAGGTTTTTTTAAAATAAACAACAAGGTGAATGAATGAATGAATGTTTGGTTTTTATTGGCGCAAGGGCCAGGTATGGCCAAAGAGCGCCAATAACAACAAGGTGAGAAATACCCGAAATAGTATGAAGATCGCGTAAAGGCGCTCCACACTAGTGGTTTATATATGAGTTTTGATTAGCCAATGTTTGCACAGATCCTATGTTTTATTTCCAGGCAACGCAGGCAAAACCGCTTGTGTAACCACCAGGGTCGTGTCTGAATATATATAACGTTGAAAGTCTACATCAGGACCTTAAACGTTCAACAAAAACTGTAGATTAGTCTCCCGTCTTTCTTGCGCTATATATATATATATATATATATATATATATATATATATATATATATATATATATATATATATATATATATATATATATATATATACGTATTCTCCTACACGTTGATCAGAGCTCTGCCACTAGCTACATGTACACGAGCCAATTCTAAACGTTGGTGTAATAGAAAGACTTTGGGACAAAGCGAATTTCTTTTTACAGCGACAGCTGTTTATTAATTTTTTTATTTATTTATTTATTTATTTATTTATTTATTTATTTATTTATTTATTTATTTATTACAATACTCTCAGGGCCATCAGCGACGTTACAGAGGGGGTGGGTGGACAAACAATATAAACAACAACAAAAAAGTACATCAAAAAGTAAACGTCATAATGCAGATGCTTGCTCAATGATATGCTTGGTGATGGCTGTCTTGAACGATGGCGTCTCTTCAATGCAGACAATAACAGGCGGAAAGTGGTTCCACTTTGCACTAGTCTTAGGTAATATAGAATTAAATATACTTATTACTGTACTGATAATACCTGATATACTGATACTAACTGATAATACTGATATGACTAACCTTCCGTAGTTTCATCGGTATGCGGCAAGAGAAACGGACTTAGCGATTTGTAACAAACCCACGCACTATGGCTTTCCTTGTTTGCTTTGTGTGATCACGTACGGCTGTAGCGCGGCGGCGCAGATGTCACAATGCGGAACAGATTAGAACACTCGCCATGAACAATAGCGTGAGGTGAAGGGTTTCGCAGTATACAAACAGGAGAGGTATCGGCGCTAAAGACAGCTGCGTTATCGATGGGATGGACACATATTTCGTACACCCGAAGAACAACCTGCGTACGAGGAGCGCCGGAGGCAACAGCAACGAGAATGTAAACGGCGCCAGCGCGAAACGACCACCGACGAAGTACGTTCCCGCGATGCTGAAGGATAACGACAATCGCGAGCCCGTGCAACCATTCTGCTCTGTGAATCTGGAATGGCGACGAAAGCAGTTTGCTTTTCGTTTGAGAGCTTTGACTGTCGTCAGCGTTCGCTGCCATTCCATCTTCGCAGAGTGAATGGTTGTCTTTTTGCCGTTGTAGTTGTAGAAGTAAAACACGCTTTTCCATTGAGCTTTTTTTTTTTTTTAGTCCTCGTCACACGACTCCCGGTAAACAACAGAATCACGAACAGGGATGCGGTTGCGAAGATTAGAGTGCTAGGCCTGCGACCTCGCTGCCGAAGCCTTAGAAACCGGATCAAATAACGGAATAGCTGGAATATAAACGAAAGCCCCTGGAAACTTGGCCATGCGGCTTTGATTGGGAAGGAAAGGAGATTTCCAGCGAGGCAAACACGATCGCATACCCTGTCCCGGAAACCGAAAACATATTCCCGCTTCCTTCAAACTCCTGTTTCCTTCACCCACTTGCGTCTCCCGACACTTTTCACAGCTAGCGCCCTTGTGGCCCCGCAGCCGTCGGTTCCCCTTCTTTACGTGCTCCCTGGTGCTTCGCATTTCGAGCTTGGTTCGACAGGATCCAAAACTGCTCCCTGTTGTGCTTGTTTGAGCCGTTCGGCAGCTCTCCCATCGGCTTACATGTTTTGTGCGTCTCGCCACCTGCTTCGGTGCGGTTTTGGAATCTGTTCCTTTTGCCCCAGCGCGTTCCTCCGTATAACTTGAAAGCAAACAAGTTCAAATAATATCAATCATTCGCTTTATCTCTGATACCATTTCTTTCTCGTTTTCCGATAGCTTCTCTGGCTTTTTTTTTATGTCCTCACTAGACATTTTATTTCCGGTTTACATTTCTTCTGGTGAATGTTCTTTGCGAGATTCAGCGTGCGTGTTTAACTTTTCAATCGCCTGTGGGGCCCTGTCACCATCCACAATATTTGGGAATTAGGTTAGGTTAGGTTATGGTTTCGTATGGTTCGTAGTCTCAATCAATCAACAACAAAGGCTCACGCCGAGTGGACACAACCTCGTGCCCCATTTCAATCGACTCTGCGGCAAGAAAGGGCGCCGTCCTGCCTCCCACTGCTGGCATGCGCACTCGGCATAACAACACCATGGCCTTCCTCATGTGCATATAACACCATGTGGCGTAGAGTAGTCCGAGCAGAAAGGCCACTGTACTTCGATTCACAAACCCTACAAGCGTTGACGGTTTCCCTTCGGTATCGTCTCGTGCACCACTGAGGGGTGACGCCGACAACGCTGGTGACGGCGCTCCTGATGAGGCCAGCGTTGTGAGACGCCTGTTAGCTGCCTGGGAGCTGTCCGCTGCGCAGAGCCAGTTTTCTCGTGGGCCAGAAAAAAAAAGAGCATGAAGGCGCATAAAAAATAAATGAAAATGAAAGTAACTTGTTCATTTTAAAAGCGTTACTGAAGGCTAGATGATGTACGTGCCTTCACCCCTTACAGTGTGAAGTGCTTCAACTATTTCACGAGTGCAGTGATTGCAACGCCTCAAGACCCACCGTTGTTGCTTAGTTGCTCTTGCGTTGGGCTGCTACGCACAAGGTCGCGGGATCGAATCCCGGCCACGGCGGCCGCATTTCGGGGGCGCTATGCGGAAACACCCGCGTACTGCGATTTAGGCGCTCGTTGAAGTATCCCAGGTGGTCCAAATTATTGCGGAGTCCCTCACTAGGCTGTAATAATCAGATCGTTGTTTTGGCCCGTACAAACCAATTATTTAATTATTCGTTGCCTCAAGCGTGGTATTTTTATTTGTTAGTTGCAAGTTTATCATTGACTGTTAGTATGTCTTCATGAATAACTCAATAAACCCTAAGCGCCACTCTCAGATGAAGGAAAAATAAAACAACTTGTTCACCATATCATTGCCCACGGTGAGTAGGTTCATACCAAGCAACGACGAAATATTTTTGAGCCATAATGTAGTCCTTTATTAGTGTGTTAAATAAGTCTGATTATACACTATCAGACTCGGAAATACATTAACCACTCTCGTGTACCTAGACTCAGGTGGATGTTAAAGAACACTAGGTGGTCAAAATTGTTCAGGGGCCTCTCGGCGTGGTTCACATTCAGATCGTGGTATTGGCATATAAAACCCCAAATTTAAATTAAATTATTATACACTTATCTGCCTAATAAATATTAGAGGTCGGTTTTCAAAGCAATCCAGAATTGAACCTTCGCTCCAGCCTATCACAAACGGTTCTCTATGGCGCTTCCGTTAAACTGCTGGCGCATGATTCAAATGTAGTACTTGATCAACATATGTTTTCTTTTCTGTTGATAAACTTTCACATGACAAAGAGCGCACATTCTGTGCTCTCCCTAACACCTAATACATAAGTCTACGTGGAGGGCTGCAACCAGGCAACCTCGGGCTCAGCAGACCGTTGTGCAGAGACTGGCACAAACCGCAGCTCGCCGTCGACGCCGGGCAAACAGTTCCGATGTTTCTCGTGAAAACGACGCGAAGAGACTTCGCCGCCAAGAGACTTCGCCGCGAAGGCTCTGTAGTGCGTGCTGCCGAAAGTGGAGCTCCTGTGGAGCCGCTCCGCCAGCTTACGCTGTGACTGCGCTGCGTGCGCCAGACAGGCCTGTGATCCCCCCTCCCGCCCATTTTCTCTTTTTGTTGCATACCTCCACAACGTCCTCGAAGAAAACGTTTCTATGTCATCGTAGCCGAATGTCCGTTCTAAATGTAAATTAGTTTAACCTGTATCTATGTGACAAATTAATTATGGGAAAAGTTTGAACGCGATAACGTATCCCGTACCTGCTGCCTCTCCCTTTACATAGTATACAGTGATATGAACTCTTACTGCACCTTAGTAGTCTGTTAAGTGATAATTCTTAAGTGGCTGTCTAGGCAACCTCTCTCGGATGTTGCCGACCGCCGATGTGGCTGCCTTTGGTGCTCCAGTCTTGCATGGCAGCTCAGGCCCATGACCGCACTCACGTAAGGAACCTGCTTAATGTAGCCCCATCTGTACTACGCCTACAGATGTCGCAGTAGACAGACCTCTTATCTACGTATTCGCTCAGTGAATGGACAAACGATATACCTAATATTCTCAGTACCAGAAATGTACGCCTCAGCAGAATATCTTTGTGGAAACGAAGCTTCCTGCGCCTGCCTTCATGGGGTTCGGCGAGTCCGCTTCATCGGCTTCTCGCAGAGTAAGGTCCACCAGTCATGGAGATGGTGCAATAACAAATTGGGCTGATATCGGATGTACGTGATTAAATGTGGGCCGATTTCGGAGGCAATGTGTAATCCCTGGTCGCGCGAACGGCGCAGGCCGCGTTGTGGAGGCGTCCGCGCCTTGTTGATTTGCCTACGAGTCAAGTAATCGTCATGCTGGAAAACGCTGGAAAAGCGAGCACTTCACGAAAGCATAGCAACATGCAAATTCCACAATGTGCGTTGGATATCCATATTTTTTAAAAATTTAAACATAACAGATAAAGCTTTCTGCTGCTCTCAGGCTCTTTAAGGCAGTTCCAGTGGTATTCCAACTGTGGCGTCATCCTGAGAGATAGAAAAAAAAATCAATAAAAGAAGCTCGTACTGGCGATCCAAGAACTTGAAGTGTCAGGAGGGACTTGGTGACATAGAGCGCAGAGCCCGACGCATAAGTATATGAAATCGCGGAGTGGCCCGTGTAATCCTGAGAAAGGCTGTATCTGATGCTTGTTATCCTGGAAGACTGAATGCCGCGGCCCTAGGCTGCCATCTCAGAGAACTAAATATCTATCTATATATATATATATATATATATATATATATATATATATATATATATATATATATATATATATATATATATATATATATATATATATATTGTTTTGCAACAATTTAGGAAGCTGTAATCAGATTCGCGTTGACAAGACCAGACATTGGCTGTTTTAACCGAATAGTGTTATTCGCGAGCACGCCGCTGTTGCCACCTCATCCGGCTTCTTTCTTTTTTTCCCTCACTCGCATTCGACTCCCTATGCTGCTTACTCCCATATGCTTCGGCGAAAGCGCAGCTTCGCTAAGCTATATTCGAGTCACTCTAGCTAAACACTGCCGGAGGAGGGAGAGTTGGGGGAAGGGGGCACAAACACGTGCGTGCACGCATGCGCACCGAGCATGCGTGGCCACTCGAGGCTCGTTAGAACTGCGTCCCTGCTCCAAACGTGGCCCTACACCGTGTGCGCTAACTGGTTGGCAGCCAAGAATATCTCGGTCCTCGGCACTCTATGGCGGCTCTCTCAGTGTTCAAAGGAAACATTTCCACACCCGTAAACAGGTGATATATAGGTTGGAACTATCGCGTAAGTAAAGGCGAGCCACAGAGAGAAAACGCTCCACCGCGCCCACTCCTCATCCTAGGCAAACACAATAAATGAATCAAAATAAAAAATAATGTCACGCGGCAGATTTTACAAAAAAAGGAAATTCCACGCATCAAGGGAAAAATTACATTCTAAATTACATCAGTAGGGAAGCGACGCTGCAGTCAACTCAGTTAAGATGCAGAAGGTGGGATCCCCAGATTTTCTTGTTTTTGTTTTGCAGTTTTCGCAGTTTTTGTAACGTCCTGTCTGCATATACAGTCAACTTCTATTCCTGAACGGTAGGGAAGCTCTTGTTCTTGTTCCCTAGTGAAATAGCGCAACCCACTCTGGGGGATCGGCCTTGAATCGGGTGGTGAAAAAGAACTTATCGGTTTTTTTTTACGTGCTGTCTGCACTTGTTTACCATTTCCGAGTCAATCTTCATCACTGTCATTTAAACCGTAGATATCGTGAATGAGAGAAAATGGAGAAAGAGGTATAGCTTAGCGGGAATTCTGATCCTGCTGGCTAAAACGTGCTGTGTATCATGAGCGCCTTTGAACCAAAGGGGCGGGGGGCAGCGGCGGGGAAGGGGGTTGAGCGTACTGCAACACTTTGCTGAAATGCTGATTTGTACGAGAATTGGTGACGTGCCCATGTAGCTCTGCAGGTGAATGAGGAACGGTTGGGCGCAGAAACTGCCAGCGTATAGGTTGCCGTATCAAATGAGTCTACTGATATCACGCTACCGCTACCACGAGAACGAGAATAATAAGCTTACAACTGAATGACCTGGTCTAATGCACAATCAGACCAGTATATTTTGTTGTCGTGAATAGTCTTCTGCATACTGTTCGTCCCTGTGGCTCTCTTCATGGCAATATCGTGTTTCTCTTTTTCCTGTAAGGGTTACTTTACTCAGTGTTTAGAAAGTGGCGATGACCACTATTCCTCCCGCTAGCCCACAGAATAAATCGATTCCTTCTCAATCGAAGATAACGACATTGCAGGAAGGTTGCCGCTCACGAAATAGTTGTGCCACATTCGACCTGTCAGTTTATTGCACTCTGGAACGACTTTAAAATTTAATTATGGGCCTTCTAGTGTGACATGCTGGATTGTATCTGCCAGGTTGTAGCATAAGCGAGTGTGGGCAGATAACGAAGAAAGGAGCGCGAAAGTTAGTATAGCTTATTTAGCCCACAAGCCGGTAGCTCTTACTGCCCGTCTTTCGTAAGCGACCCTAGGTTTTCTTTCTTTCTTTTTTTTAATTGCCAGCGCAGTTTTCAGGATCGATATACAACGCAGTTCGCCATCTAGATTCGCAAATAGACGTGGCTACTATGTTATAGCTGTGATTACCGCCTATACGAGTGCGACGGATGTCCCTTTCGTCGCAGCGGTCTCTTCACGCGATGCATGCGTCACGACATTCGAACTTTCGTGGTGAGTACGCTGCTCACGACATCGGCTAAGTGACCCGAGAGCACTTAGTAAACTCAGTCGCTTGATGCGCCAAAGCCAGGTCACCTGGAGTTAAGAAATAAAAAGCGTCGGTGACAGCCAACACCCAGGCGCAAATCTGCCGCAACATGTCGATCGCATCGCCAGAGTACGCGCAGAGGTCCGAACGTAAGCGGCCGGGAAACGGGCTTTCGGTGATGACGGCGGGTCACGCCAGGGATCAGAGTGAAAGCCAACCGCACGCAATCGGCCACGGCGCAGAGTCCCCTGCGTGGGTGTTTATTTGAGTTCTGCACACGGAATGGCCTTAAGGCAACGAACTCATCCCCGGCTTCGCGTCGGTCGTCAGAAAGCCTCAAAGCTCTTGCATGCGGTCCGCGCGAATCTGTCCAGCTTCATGAAGTCGAATGCGGCGACAAAAGAAAACAACATTGGTAGCAGAGTTCTCACCGAGCCCGTATCAACACACCTGTATTTATATATGTATATCGTTAAACCGCTCGGTTGTCATGACCGTGTAAGAGAAAAGGCGATGTTCCAAGCTGATTGAATTATTCTGCGAACGATGCGATTCATTAAGCAGAGAGCACAAAGTTGTGGGTTTATGCTTTCTAGTTACGAAAAAGGCTGGCCAGGTACTGGTGTATGTTGAGAGTCATCGGACTTCTCGCAGGAAGTGAGAAGTGGGGAGGATAGCGGCGAAACGTCGGTTCCCGGTGGCGGCCGCGGCCGGTGATGCGTAAGTAGACGGATGGATGGTATGAGGGTCTCCTTTGAAACGCTGTAGTGGGTTGCGCACCGAACTCGTTTTCTTATTTTGCCTAATGTCTCTGGAAAAATATTGTCTTACTGAAACTTCGTGGAACACCCCGATTTTCTGAAACTGTCGTCTGCCCTGTCAGGATCCTGCGGCGAAGTTGCAGATTCCACCGCACTACTCCCACCGTGATGCAACATTACTGTACCGCCTCTGGTTAGACGTTGATATTATAATAGCCTACTCATTCCTTATTAGAATGTCCGACTTGCCTATATGTGACTCATGCAGCTGTGAAGAGACGATCGAGCACGTGTTGTCTTTTTGTAATCTCTATGACATCGAACGCGACCTCCTTCGGAAGGTATAAGACCGATTAGACAGCAGACCATATACAGAGAAAAGATTCTTGGATCATGGCAACATGCTTCGCAGGCTTACAGCGCAACGCGCTCATTTCTATGATTCATGCAATCGACTGGCCTCAGTGATCGATTGTATGCGTAGTGAATACCGCACGTATTCCCACTAATATTACCTCCTTCCCTCACTCTCCTTTCTTTCTTTTATTTCATTAATTCGTTTCCTCCACGCAGGGTAGCAAAGGTGCGTTTGGTTGAATTCCCTACCTTGCCTTCCTTCTTTTCCTCCGTCTCCTTTCCTAATGTCTCACCTTACTTACGTTTTTTATTGGTTTTTTTTACGGACAAATAATTCCCAGCATTAAACTTTCTGAACTAATAGTGGGAACTCTCTTCTTGTGGTCTCCGTACTTTTCTGCCACCAAACCCCAAACCTTTACCAACCTCTGTTGCGAGCATGTTTGCTTTCCTCTTGTTATCCCTGAACCCAAGCGGTTCCGGAAGGCCAGCGGAGTGTAAACCGACAGCCGGGTGGATATCTTCACATTCTAATAAAACACGTGTTATCGTTTGCCTAACTTTGCCGCAGCAAGAACATGTTTCTTGTTCTTTGTTGCATAAATACTTTATAACTATGCGTTTTAAAGCATTAAGATCTCGCTTTAAAAGAAAAAGACCTTCCCTTGAAGTTATAAATTGTTTCCTTCCTGATTTCTTTTTTACCCCTTAAGCAGTTGCACATAGCCGGCTTCTTTTCCATTGCTGCCATTCAGAAAATTGCCCCAGCCTCTATGACTGTGCGCTCAACGTTTCTTTTTTCTTTTTTATGGCCAATTGTGTACTGCACCGGTTGCATACTTCCTGGGAAGTTTCCTACTTCTTTTCGTCCACTGTGTGTCAATATTTTTCCTTTAGCAATAATTAAACACTCTCGCAGCCCATTTACTTTTTTCATTTGGCTCTTTCATCAAAGTCAATTTTACTCTGAGCTTATTCGCTTATAAACTTGTGCAGCCATACCACCCTGTACGGCTTCGTTTGTAGTTTTCCCGTGAGCGCCCAACGCGGGGCATCTCACTGACCGTTGGTTGCCATCGAGTCCTGATATTGCACCACTGACGTCAACCAAACAATCAGATTTCCAAATGTAAGTGCTGGAACAAATGCACCTTTCCACATACCCGGGAGCGCATCGTACCTAGCACACTGCTCACGCTAGAGTGACAATCCGCAGAAACCACAGAGAAGCCGAGCCAGCGACACCTCGACGGTCGGACATAAACTCTGTTGGTCTTATGGGGACGTTTCCGCTGCTTCTACAGGCAGACTATTCGAAGCAGCCGCCTCTCAAAGTTGACATCAGGACGACGTGCTACAGCAACGAAGAATACAAGTGGACGCCCCATCACGTTCGTCTCAATCGGTTCTGCAGTGGCGCCAGGGCAACGTTGTACCACTCCCCACTGCTGACATGGTCACTGCGTGCGTTCCTATGCGATACCGTGCCCGGTGGGTTACGGTAGCGTACCACTCGTACACTGGGATGAGCGGACAGGTAATCGTCAAGCTAACGCTATCTAATCCTTAAACACGGGTGACTTCCATTGTGTCTCATTTCGGACACAATTCAGGGAGGACGCCTGCGATCGCCGCTGCGAGCGTTCCTCATCGCGCCTACGTTCTGCCATGCCTGGTTTCTCGCACGCCAATGGGCTTCTTGGAGTTGTTTGGGTGGCTTTTACGAAAGCCTACTTATTCCATATTGGAATGCCGAGACACCGATCTGTGACTCATGCAACTGTGAAGAGACGATTGAGCACGTGTTTGTTTTTTGTAATCTATATGACATCGAACACGACGATCTTCTGCGGTGTTAAACCGATTAGACAGTAGACCGTTTTCAGAGACTGAACCCCGTGCTCATAAATACATCCTAATTTGAAGCACACGCATGACTTGATTTAAATGACACCTGTCGCGAACGCGCTCAAGGAAGCGCGATGAGCGTCTTTGGCGCGTTCACGCCAGGCGTCATTTAGATCACGTGTTGGATGCTCTCTACGCTCCGTCATTTACGCTATTACTTTGTTAGTCGTCAACGACATTATGGTTACAGTGCTGTTTTATTTGACTTATTTATGCACATGTAATTCGTCAGTCATGGTATTCATACTAAAACTGTAATTCTTCCATTTTTTTACGATTTTTTGAAACTGCTGTAATTTGTGTTTTATTACGTTCAGTTTGTCAAGGAGGTCCCATTGCACTCTTTGACTTCGGGACCTCCTTCTGTATATTAACATCTGGTTAACATCTCTCTCATCATCACAATAAAACCGATTCTGATTCTGCAGTCAAGCTTGCATGCCTTTGTGAATACGGGGGCAACATACGCGAGAATGAAGCGCCAGAGAGCCACCAAAACGCACCGTTTTTGGTGGCTCCCGTATGGCGTATGGCGCCGTACGGCGTGGTGACCCCCGTATGGCGCACGATGCGCCGTACTACACGGCAAGCAATTGCAGCGCATTCTACTGCGCTCACGCGCTGTAAACTGATATTTCTTATTTCTCTTGCTAAAGGACTTTTACAAGAAACATTAATGTCCGCAGAACACAGCAATGTTTATTTATTTATCTGAGTACCCTAAAGGGGAGGGGGGCGGGGATGACATTACACAGGCGGCGGGGGGGGGGTGTAATTGTAGTAATATTATATATATATATATATATATATATATATATATATATATATATATATATATATATATATATATATATATATATATATATATATATATATATATAGAGAGAGAGAGAGAGAGAGAGAGAGAGAGAGAGAGAGAGAGAGATAGATAGGTAGATAGATAGATAGATAGATAGATAGATAGATAGATAGATAGATAGATAGATAGATAGATAGATAGACAGACAGACAGACAGATAGATAGATAGATAGATAGATAGATAGATAGATAGATAGATAGATAGATAGATAGACAGACAGACAGACAGATAGATAGATAGATAGATAGATAGATAGATAGATAGATAGATAGATAGATAGATAGATAGATAGATAGATAGATAGATAGATAGATAGATATAAGCTACCAAATGAGTTGTACAATAAAGCCTTCATATAATGTGGTGCGATATTTAAAACCATAATGATTGCGAATGAACTCTGAAGAACCACATCTGACTTACAACACATTGGGATTTTGAGTTCCCGAGAAAAACCTTCGACTCACTGCCAACATTTCTAGTGGGAATTTCTTTATTTATTCTTCCCACGCTTTTGTAGTTCAGGTTCCCGCAATATGCAATATTCATTCACACCTCCCTCTCCCTCCCCCGAAAAAACAAAACAAAAAAGAAACAGAGAACTCCGCCCAGAAGAGGTGAAGAGGTAAGCGTAACTTTACAACGTACTCTATGTTTTAGTTTATTTAGGGTGCTGCTGAATGACTGAGTAAATAGCTTCCTATTGTACAATAACAAGCAGCAACAGCCAGCCGCAGTGTATTTTGATCGATATAAGGGTACCTTGCGAATCATTAACGGAATTGTGTTTCACCAAACAAAGCAATATGTGCGGTGCTTTTCATATGCGCTATACCCCGTCTTCGTACCACTTCCCTGGTCTTATTAATTTTGTATGAATTTTTTTTTCAACAAAAAGGAATAATTTAAGTGTGTCGTGGCTAATAAGCGGTGAGTTCATGCTATAGCCCGGTAATTCCACCGCTTCATCGCCGCTCGCTTCCGTACCGACAGTTCAGTACCTGCTTTAAAAATGCCAGAATTTTCTTACGGAAACAGCTACCCAATCACTACAGCTCGTAAATCCGGACTTATTGATTGTTTAAGATAATCTTAAACCACAATTTGAAACGAGGAACGAACGTGCACTTGGCGTACACAGTGCCGTGTATCTCTGTCAACGCTGTCTTTGCTCGCAGGTGTTCATCGCTTATTTTACGAGCTGTTACTAGGTGATGATGATGATGATGCTCATCATCATCATCATCATCATCAGCCTGGTTACGCTCACTGCAGGGCAAAGGCCTATCCCATACTTCTCCAACAATCCCGGTAATGTACTAATTGTGGCCATGTCGTTCCTGCAAACTTCTTTATCTCATCCGCCCACCTAACTTTCTGCCGCCCCCTGCTACGCATCCCTTCCCTTGGAATCCAGTCCGTAACCCTTAATGACCATCGGTTATCTTACCTCCTCATTACATGCCCTGCCCATGCCCGTTTCTTTTTCTTGATTTCAACTAAGATGTCATTAACTCGCGTTTGTTCCCTCACCCAATCTGCTCTTTTCTTATCCCTGAACGTTGCACCCATCATTCGTCTTTCCATAGCTCGTTGCGTCGTCCTCAATTTAAGTAGAACCCTTTTCGTAAGCCTCCAGGTTTCTGCCCCGTAGGTGAGTACTGGTAACTGCCCCGTAGGTGAGTAGGTGATCATACCCTCATACCCAACATTTAATACGTGAGTACATTTCTTCACGCGTTGACTGCGTGTAAGTAATGGCTTTACTAAAATGCAAAATGGATTCTTTTAGGATGTTCTTCTTCCTGAGAACCATTCACGACTGGAATACGCTGTCGCAAGACGTTGTCAGTATAGCCTCAAATAATGCTTCTGTCTTCATTATTTCTTTTTTTTCATTTCTGTGACTACCTTACGTATTTGTTGTTTTGAGTGCTTATGTTCTTGCTATGAAAGAATGGAATTTGAATGGTTGCAAATTCGCAAACATTGTTTCTTTGTCGTGTGTTGCACTTGCAACCTGTACTTTTTTGTCCTCTATGAAGCCCCCCCCCCCCCGCCCCCCGCCCCCCCTCGGTAATGCCTACGGACGCTGTGAGTCATGTAATAAGTAAATAAATAAATAAACATGAATTGCTGACATAACGCGCCGGCGCATCCATACAATACTGTCATACAAGAATTTCCGAATATTTCAAGAAATATTACTTCGGTTATCACTCCACAATGTGCTTCACGGTCGGTTGGCGTCCAACCGGTGCTTGGAAAAGAAGGTACCTTAAGTTCAAGTAACAACCAATGCTATGCACGGTACTCCTCCCAAATGAGGTCTAGAATCTCTCGAGCATCGTCTGGAGAGATGATGGTTTACGGCATCAAGAGAGACACCGCAATTCCATTCCTACACCACTGCATCTGAGAGCCGAGGCTTTTTCTTTTTTTTTTCGTCCTCTGCCCGCTGCTCGGATTCCCCGGTTACAAAGCCAAGTTCCTCGCAATATCCGTCACCGCAATACGCGACCACTTCCCGTCTTTGTCCGGCACAGCTGCCGCGAAACTCGTCTTAGTCTAAGAGAGGTCGTCTCTACAGCCAACAATCCATCAAGTGAATCTTAAGGTTCATTTCTTTCTACACACATTCGAAGGTATCAAGTAGAAAGGAGAAAGAAATCGGAAAGAAATAAAGCCGTACAGATAGACCGACGGAATGCAAGGGAGATTGGGGACAGATGGCGCGAAATAAAAGAAAGAACTTCAGTAAGAACGGCGAATGAAAGAGAGAGAGGGAGATAGAGAGAGAGAGAGAGAGAGAAGCGGAACCACGTAATGAGCTGGGCGTATTTCGTGTCCACACAGGGAAGTACGAAGTCGTAGTTCTTAAGAAGATATCTTTTCTCGCGTCCGGAGGAAAGGTCAAACGAAGTGAGTTCGTGAAACAGCCGGTACTCAGAAGTATACCATCGTCGACGGGGTCATCTCCGGGCTGCAGCTTGTCCCTGCGGCTGTTTCTTATCAAGCGGCGTACGCCTTTGTGAAAAGCTAGACTCTCTGCTCTGTTGAAACCGGACCCGGAAATTGTAATGAAGGAGTCCTTTACGTAAAAAAATTGTCTGCTGCAATAGTTGTATGTGTATCGCCTTTCTTGCGATTACGATGCCCCTCTCTCTGATTTTAAAAATGAATATTTTTTTTCCATTATTACAATAAAGTGAGAGGAAATCGTTTGTTACTTGTGAGGACACTCAACGAAACTGGACTAATAAATGTGCGTCTTTTCCCTGTATATTTTTATGTACTTTTCCCCCGTACTTGGACCATGTAATGCAAAAAAAAATTTGCCTGGTCCTTAAGTTCCAGAGCAAGCGCTTATTGTTGTTTTATTACACATGTGGGTAGCACAGTTTGGCCGAATATGGCGCGGGCTGCTGCTTACTTATTGAAACAGCGAACAACTGAGTTTGATTTACCGAAATAACCACGAAGGCTGAATATTATATAAGGCAACTACTACAACTTTACCTATCCTCTCGACGGGAAGGTGAGAAGAAAACTGCGTTTCTGTTTCCTGTCACCTTCCAAGAACACCAGTCGAAATAAAACAATTGTCGCGTTTTGGTTTCTTGCAAAAAGACCAAAGGTGGGCATGGAGCGCTGTGAAAAACGCGTGTCTGTCTACTTTCCTCCATATGTTATCTCTGGTCATTCCTACCACATGACAAACGCAACGCGAGTGTAACTTCACACGCACGCAAAGTCCTAGCTTGACTTGATGTGTAATTACTGCAAACTTGCAGCACTGTAACGGAAAAAGTCCTCGTAGGCCTACGCAGTGTGAAGGGTTACGTGCATATTTGGGATAACTTCAATCGGCCCGTGTTACTAAATTAAGATGTAAGTTATCCGCAAGCTGCTTGCTGAATTCCGCTGCCTTTGTCAGCTAACCAGGTGAGATTGAAAGAAAACACCGTGCAATACAGAAAATTTAAAGAATATATAAGACATACGGGAGGTCTCACTGTCAAATTTATTATCAGTTGATTCTGTACTTTTCCTTTTATTGCTTGATGAGCGAGCGAGACAAAAAATGGCTGTGTTTTTAACCGCGGTTAGTGGTTTGGTTCAAGGCTAGCTGGTTTAACAGGGCTCACAGGTACAGACGCCTTCAGATTTTAATCAACCTAGAATATCAATGGCTGTCAAAGCTGTCACCATCTAGCCAGTTGAAGCTCCTAACGCACACAGGATGTCGCACAACCAGGGCTGTCATAATGTGTCAAAACTATTCAATTTCTTTCTCTTTTTCACGCTTTTTAAATGGTTTGAGCGGCGCACTTCGCCTACATTATCGGCGTTATAGGTGGGTCACGATCGGGGCGTGATAAAGAACGAACACAACCAAGCAAGCGGGATCTTAAGACATACTACCGGCGCAGTATAACTAATGCGTTTAGAAATTCGCAGCGTGATAAAGTGCCACAATACTGTCAGTACAGCTCTCTCTTTAAAAGTTGTGCTCGAACAAGGTTCATGCACCGGAAAATCACTTTGGTGAGTCGACGGACCCACTGAGATTCTCAGAATTTGAGTTTTCAGAGTAAAGCGGCGCTTCGGATAGGTCTACAGCGTGTATATTTTGTTTTTACTTCGAACACTTCTTTTTTTTTGAGACAGAATCTTGCCTAAATTGCGTCATTACCGAAACCTAATCTGCCCTATAGGGCGGGCACCATTTGCGAGAAAAACCTAGGCACTATCTCATTAACCTAATTTAATCAGTTAACTTTGAGCACATGTTTACTGGAAAGTTGAAGAGGGTTGTAATAAAAGTCTAGTGACGTGTCTGTTCATTTCAAGGTGATCATGTAGACCGAAATAACTGGCGTCAAAATATTCGTCAAATTGACGAGATTACAAAAGGACAGCCAGGTGGGCTAGTTTGTATGGTAATTAATTACCCAGTAGCGCAGAAGCACAGGGACGACGAAAGGAAAAGAAATGAGACGGGACACAGCGCTGTCGTCATCATCATCATCATCAGCCTTTGTTATGTCCACTGCAGGACGAAGGCCTGTCCATGCGATCTCCAATTACCCCTGTCCTGCGCCAACCAATCCCCCACTACCGCTGGAAAATATACTAATTTCGTCGCACCACCTAGTCTTCTGCCGTCCTCTACTGCGCTTCCCTTTACTTGGTACCCATCCTGTCACCCTAATGGTCCAACGGTTATCTAATCTGCGCGTTAAATGTCCGGCCCCGCGCCATTTTTTTCTCTTAATGTCTATTAGAATATCGTCTATACCCGTTTGCTCTCTGATCCAAACCACTCTCTTTTTGTCTCTTAAAGTTGTGCCTAGCATTCTTCGTTCCATCACTCTTTGCGTGGTCCTTAACTTGTTCTCAAGCTTCTTTGTCAGTCTCCAAGTCTCTGCCCCATATGTCAGCACAAGTTAAATGAACTGATTGTATACGTTCCTTTTCTATGATAACGGTAAGCCTCCAGTCAGGAGCTCACGATGTCTGCCGTATGCGATCCAAATAATTTTTATTCTTCTGTGAATTTCCTTCTCATGGTCAGGATTCCCTGTGATTAGTTGACCTAGGTAAACATACTCCTTCACAGACTCTAGAGGCTGACTTGCGAGCCTGAACTCTTGTTTCCTTGTCTGGTTGTTCATCATTATCTTTGTTTTCTGCCATATTAATCTTCAACCCCAGTCTTACACCCTCCCTGTTAAGGTCCTCAATCATTTGTTGTAACTCGTCTGCAGTGGTGCTGAATAGAACAATGTCATCGGCAAACCGAAGGTTGCTGAGATATTCGCCGTCGATCCTTACTCGTAAACCTTCCCAGGTTAATAGCTTGAATACTTTTTCGAAGCACGCAGTAAGTAGCATTAGATACATTGTCTCCTTGTCTGACCGCTTTCTTTATATGTACGTTCCTACCTTTCTTGTGTGAAATTAAGGTGGTTGTGGAATCTCTAGATATTTTCCAGGGTATTTACGTAAGCGGTCTGTACTCATTGATTACGCAATGCCTTTATGACTGCTGGTATCTCTACTGAATCAAATGGTTTTTCGTAATCTATGAAAGCCATATACAGAAACTCATTGTATTCTGCGGATTTTTCGATAACCTGATTAATGACATGATTGTGATCCATTGTAGAGTATCCCTCCCTGAAGCCAGCCTGTCCCCTTGGTTGACTAAAGTTCAGTGTTGCCCTTATTCTATTGGAGATTATTTTGGTAAATATTTTATATAATGCTGGGAGTAAGCTAACGGGCCTATAATTTTTCAGTTCTTTAACGTCTCACCTTTTGTGGATTAGTATAATGTTGGCATTCTTCTAGTTTTCTGGGGCCCTTACAGTCGACAGACACTTTGTATAGAGAGCCGCCAGTTTTTTGAGTATTATGTCTCCTTCGTCTTTGATTAAATCGACTGTTATTCCAAGTTCTCCTGCCGCTTTTCCCCGTTTCATGTCTTGCAATGCCCTTCTGACCTCATCTCTAGTTATAGGAGGAGCTTCTGTATCCTGTTCACTATTGTTTCGAATGGAGTACACCCGAGTCTTCTCGGTATTGTACACGTCAGTATAGAATTCTTCCGCTGCTTTTAATATACCTTCAATATTGCTGATGATATTACCCTGTTTACATTTCAGTGCATAAATCTTGGTTTGTCCTATTGCAAGTACCCTTCCTACTGATTTCTGGTTGCGTCTATTTTTTACGGCTTCTTCAGTCTTTCTCACATTATAATTACGAATATCGCTCACTTTCGCCTTGTTGATGAGTTTTGACAGTTCCGCGATTTATATCTTATCTCTTGACTTGGACACTTTCATTCTCTGTCGTTTCTTTATTAGGTCCTTTGTTATTTGGGAGAGCTTGCCTAGTGGTTGCTTTGGTGTCTTGCCTCCCACTTCATTTGGTGCCTCTGAAGCCAGCCTCGATAAGGTTTCGTTCATTAGCTCTATGTCATTATCATCCCCTCTCTGTTCTAAGACTGCAAACTTGTTTGCAAGTACGAGCCTAAATTTGTCTGCTTTTACCTTTACTGCTCTAAGTTGATCGACTTGTTTCTTCTTGACCAATTTTACTCTTTCTCTCTTGAAACTGAGGTGAATTCTAGTTCTCACTAACCTACGATCACTACACTTTACCCTAACTTTCCCTTCTACATCCTGCACTATGCTGGATGGCGAGAAAGTATGAAATCAATTTAATTTATTGTTTCACCATTCGGGCTTTTCCAGTTCCACTTTCTGTCGCTACATTTTCTGAAAAAGGGATTGATTATTCTCAGCTTATTCCTTTCTGCGAATTCTAGCAGCATCTCTGCTCTAGCGTTTTTAGAATCGACGCCGTAGTTGCCAATTGCTTGTTCACCCATGTGCCTTTTTCCCACGTTTGGATTGAAGTCACCCATTACTAACGATGTTACCTACGATACTTACGATACTTACTTACGATACCGAGTTTGCGCTTTTCTCATCGCTAATTCAACATCTTCATCAAATTGATCGACTTCCTCATCGTCGTGACTGGATGTTGAAGCGTAGGCTTGCACTCCCTTTAATCTATACCTCTTATTAAGTTTTATTACGGCTACTGCAACCCTCTCAATAATGCTGTAGAATTCGTCAATGTTGCCCGCTATGTCCTTATGAATTAGGAATACTACCTCGCATTGCTTCTTATCAGGGAGACCTGTAAAGCAGAGGACATGGCCGTTATTTAGCAATATATCAGCCTCACCCGTTCTTCTTATCTCACTCTGGCCGATAATATCCCAAACAACGTCTGATAATCCTTCAAGGAGTCCTGGTAAGCTAGCCTCACTAGACAGAATTCGGCTGTTATAGGTCGACAGGGTCAGTTTCCATTGGCGACCTGTCCGGACCCAGAGATTCTTAACCGCCTCGGCTGCGTTACAGGTCTGACCACCGCCTTGGTCAGGTGCTCCGCAGCTGCTGGGGACTGAGGGTCATTGGTTAATTCTAGATATCATCAGGGAGGTGTAGCGTCTGCGTACCGTCTTTCTCTTTCGTCGTCCACGTGCTTCTGCGCTATACTCTGCCAATAATACGTGATTACGCACGCAGCAGCCCTATTGAGGCGCATTAGGGCGGTGCAAAATAAAGGTTTGTCATAGCGCGTGATAAAGCATTGTGTTTCGACTATGGCTTTTGAAGTGACGGTGCATCCAATTGGGACTTGCGCAGAGTGTCAATCGCAATCAGCTCGTAGGAAGAAGGAAGTACGGTGGCACCTTCATTTGAGACCACAATTTCAGTTCACGCATGTGGTTGGACAGAGAGCCGCACCTCGCGGTGTCGCACGCGTAATGAGGTTAATTGACCGAATAGTTTGACGCTAGTTATTTCGGTCTAGATAGCCACTGTGAAATGTAGGAACCCACAAGTTGACATTTTATCAGAATTTCCTTCAGCTTTGCGATATAAACATGTGCCCACACGTTTCTAAGAATTTACATAAGGCAGTTAGTTTAGTTAGTGAATTGAATGCTTTGCTTTTACTTCGCAAATGATGTTGGCCGGGTAGGTATTTCTTCTGCAATGACGCGATTCCAATAAATTGTATTGCAGGGTTTCGTTAAGCGCTCATACGAAAAAACAAAGAGAAAAGAAAAAGAAAGAAAGAAAGCGCCGGTATATTATGTTGCGCATACACTATCAGCGTAATGCACCCCTAGAATGAATTTCATTCAAACAGCTGCTTTAGTGCATCGCAGGCTTCATTACGACCGAGTGTACTCGTGCGAGTTAAAAAGAAAAGCAGAAACTTCTCCGAATTAATATTTCAATGCACTTTGATGGAACATACAAAGCGGGCGGGGATCTCCCGTGCCTAACATTATACCCGACGCACGCCTTCGAGTCGCACGAATCGATCAAGTAAGAATAGTCGCCCATTAGCTGACTTCCCTCTCCACACAACGCTCTCAAATGCGCAGAAAATGCACTTTGCATTCAGTCAACGGTACGAAGATACCTAATGCGAGCTCGGGAATGACAATCAGCTATTGGCCGCTAATGGGCATGCCCTGCGGATTCTATAGAAGCCATATACAGGGCGGTCTTCCGAAAGCCGCTTCCCAAAGAGAGCGGCTTTTCAACTATGCCGCGCTTATTACGAAGCCCTTTTACTGCCACGGAGCAGCTTCTTTGGTACGTGTGCTCGGCGATGAACACGAAGGACACTGGCTGTTTGGAAATACACGATCCACCAGTCCCCAGTTCTCCCGTGTGCATATTCCATTTACTGCACAAGCACTGAACAATATTAGCGGTCTCCTTGTCGTTGCAGATGGCCTATTATGATCCTCTATTTTTTTCCTTTTTGTCCTTTTCCGTTCTTCTGAAAATTTTTAGTCGCGGCGAGGCAAGCGTGAAGATTTCAGCAATTCGAATAAAATTTTCTTGAACACCAACGACCGAATCTTCCAATTTTTCGAAGGCATCGCGAACCGTGTTCAAAAGAGATCTCTTACGCGAGAACTGTTTCGTTAAAAAAATGAGAAATTTTAGGAGTTTACGTGCCAGAATCACGTTTTGATTATGAGGCACGTCGTAGTAGGCGACGCCCGATTAATCTGGACCCCCTGGAGTTCTGTAACGTGCACCCAACGCACGGTACACGGGCGTTTCTGCATTTCGCGCCCATAGAATTCTATACGTAAGAGAAGATAGATAATCGGGACGGTCGACATATAGCGACGGCGGCTGGCCAGCGGTGAAGAGTTCTTATGCAAAAGGTTGATGAATTCGTCCCAGCGTTTTCTTACATCGTAAGCCGAGGCGAAATAAGGTGGCGACACGCAGACAAGCAGCCATTCGACACGCTAGCCTTGATGTAACGTGTGGAAAGTGGGGATGCCTCTCAGAAGCACAATGTATAGATGGGGATGCCATTTGTAACGAAGAACGCTGATATTGATACTATGGCTATGCTGCAGAAGGAAAATAAAGAAATACGATTTGAGACAAACGTATAGGAAAGAGAGAGGAGTAGCACTGAAATGGAATTGACAATTTTCTTTTCTATTATATTGTATTAGAACAACTAGCGACCGACCCAAAATATGCTCCATTCGTAATACAACCTGCGGTATATAGTACCCAACGTTGCCATTTTTGCATAGTAACGAATCAGCACAAATGTAATCCCTACTTATAATCGACAATAGTCAGGCAAGAATAAAGCATGTATCTGTATTCCTTGACTTCATTTCTTTTTTTTTTCACTTTGATGTTTGTTAACTAGATATTCCACTACTCAGTTTCCTTGACTTGTGCACCTATCAAGATTGCAGCGTCCCAGATGTTGACGTCAACGGCCACTGGTCTTGTATTATTACATCTCCTAATCCCGGCGAGTTATATGAAGGAAGAACCGTCGGCAAAGTGATTCGTCTTCTGGTATTCTGAGCCGCCCATTGACAGCGTGGTGTCATCACAACCTCACGCAATTTACGACCAGCTATAGTAAAGCACAACTTTAAAAACAGCTGTTGGCAAGCAGTATCCACGGGCCATGCAGGGTTCTTACGCCACCAGCCAATCTCAGAGGCAAACAAAATATTCGTCATACGATAACCTTAAAATGGCGTCGTACTTAATACCTCCGGAGCGTCTGCTGTTCTTCAAGAGTCTTTTCATCGGCGGAAGCCATAAGGTGTGCAACAGACATGGGCAAAGTATGTCGATTCTGAGCATTTCACTCGTCAAAAGTCCGCGGTACAGTTCATTCCACTGCTGACCCCGTATTACTCATGAAACTTCACTGCCAACTGAAGTGAAACTTGACATAATAGTTGCCGCCAAGCAAGCGTTTTATTTCAGTTCAATAAAGAATTATGCTTTCGTCGTTCCAATATAATAGACAAATGAAAACCTACAAAATTACGCGCTTATAATTTTATTTTTGTCGTTACCGCCTTATTTAGTTAAGAGGGAAAGTTTAAAGTACGAACTATTTGCAGCTTCGTGGAGGAGCAGTGGCTAGTTGTTATGAGGGCGTGGGTGGGGCTTCACTGCGGACTTTAGTTGAATCCCACTATAGTAACCGAAATTCTGAGTATTCTCCATATTTTTCTGACTAGCGCGGCAGCAACGCTCTTAAGCAGCAGCAGTTTCAATGGGTGGCACCGTCTTGGCTGAAAGGGACTCCCTGTATACGCCCACGACTGAATCCAGATAGTTTGAACATGTCTGACAGCCCGGTCACTGCAAGAGAACGGTGTCTGCTTGGCGCGGTGAGTCAAGCCTTCTGTGGCTCTAGTAGGCCCAATCTGGTATTTTTATGTCTTATCGTCAGTAAAGGTGCAATTATTATTATTATGAGTGTAATGAAAATTCTTCCTTTTTCTGGAGCCTTGTTTCCAACTCCACTGCTCTCCTAGCTGACTTCTCATAGTTTCTCTCTCCTGCTCGAATCTTCTCTGTCTCTGCTACATTGTTTTTCATTGCGTAGATTTTATTCCCATTCTTTTCTTTCTTGTTTTGATTTCTCATTCTATTTATTTTATCCCGTAAACCTTAGCCGTAGTTGTTTCACATTTTTACCTTCTTCTCTTTTCTTTGCACCAGCACCCAGACTCCAGTGTTGTTCCCGGGCACATTATCTAATTTAGTGAGTGAGTAAGTGAGTGATTTTTATCGCCATATCTCCCCGTGCAGGTTATGAAACAACGTTCGCGCAGTTGACTTGCCCTCCATTATTGCTCTTGATTTAACTCCATCAGTCCCAGAACAGCCTATAGATGTATATACAGTAGAGTATGTTTTATCGCCAAGAGAATGAATGCATGAAATCAGCATGATACGCATGATGATTACCGATGCACATGCTGTATGGCGAGGCATCGCATTGGAGATTTCTTTCTGAAGTTTTTTACTTGCCTGCGATGGCCCATAGCGAGCAAGGAGAAGAACAACACAGAACAAGACATGGACCACTCTCACGCTACAGCAGCTCGACATTATGCACGAGCGAATTTCTCATTAAGGGAGTCCCAAAATGCACTTGCCACTGAAATCTTGTGAAGTAGAAGGCTGAGGAGCTCGCGAAACAATTTTTTTTTTCTCAGTGCTGGAAAACCGGTTCCTGCGCTGTCACTGTCTGCTCTGAAAGCCACAACGTCTGAAGTCAATTAGTGAAATAATTGATGCGAGGTACTGGCTTGACAGGTTCAAGATGGCGTCATTGTGCAGCTTAGTCGCCCATAGAAAATTAATTGACCTTTCGAGAAATTTTGGCGGTAATCCGATGAAGCCAGCGCGGAACTGATGAAGAACGTCTTGAAGGCCTTCCTTATCGTATTAAAATATTTATAGTGGTCATGCTCCACACAAAGAGTCGTGAAGCTTTTACTTGGCATAAAGATATTCTTTCAGAAGCAGAGACCCACCATATTGTTTGAAAGGGATATATCAAGGTACAACCATGGCAGGTAAAACAGCTATATTGACAACGAGGCGAACTGTGCCCGTTTGTGCTACTGTTGCTTTAAACATTGTATACCATCATAACGTTCTTTAAAAGGAGGTTCCGATACGGTCTTCGACTATGGCACATCCTGATGTATACTACACACATGTAATATCTCTGTATTTTTACCAATAAATAAATTCTGAAAAAAAGAGAAAGGCAAGCCGAGTTTCACAGTGGTCATTGCGCAGGTAAGGGGACGTCAAAAACTCTGCGCGTGCGTGCGTATGTGCGTGCGTGTGTATATGTGTGTGCATGCCGCAGTTGTTTTTATTCGACTTGTTCGTACTACAGACTACGTATTAAGGTCAGGCCATTCATCGATAATGGGTGTGCCCCCTATAATGCGATTACGTATAGAATAAATTTAGGTGATTGTAAATAGACCTTCAATAACAAAGTTGAATACCGTGACGACATGACAATAACGCACTTACTTACAATGGTGACACGTTCGTGTATCTCCATAATCAGTGAAATGAAGCTAACATTTCACATTACTGAGACGTTACACCATATAAGTGATGTAGGCCACGAAATAACCTTCTAATGGCTTCCAAGTCACGGCGGGATTATCGGCAATGAATGGGCCGATCAAGCTTCCCGCTCAGCCCATATCGAAGAGCACCACGTACTAATTGCACTTTCTAGAACTGACGCAGCATTGAAGCTCCGCCTGCTTGCTCGGCAGTGCACCACATCGCAGTGGAATGAGCGACATTTAAGAAATACTCGACTGCACTCCCTTGATCCGACATTAAGTCTCCGAGCGCCATCACAGCTTCGCCGAGCAGACGCCACGTTCTTGTATCGACTGTGGTTGGGCGCTGCCTTTATCAAAGCCTATAACCGACACCGCAACCTGTGACCACTGCGGCCATGAAGAATCAATTGAACATATTTTGTGCGCTTGCCCGCAGTACAGCCCACAGAGGGAATGCCTTCGCCACGAACTTGACCAACTGGACGACCAACCGCTATCGGAAAAAAGAATTCTACACCACTGAAGGGATCTAACGTCACAGAAGAAGGCCGTGCAAGCGCTATTGCGCTTTCTGCGATCTACCAGCCTTCGCGAACGTCTTTAAGAAGAAGCTTTAGCTCGGGCCCAACTCCGACGCGGCCTATTCAAATACATGTAAAACGCAAAAACGTTTTTATGAGATAACCCCTGAACCGATATTGATGAAACTTGTTTCATTTGAAAGAGAAAGTTAAATTCTAGTGACTGTTGGAAGCTGAATTTCGATCTAGGGCTTGAATTTTCTTAAAACGATTTTCAAATATATGACCGTTTGAAAAAAATAGAAGCACGAAGTTTACAAATTCATAGCTCTGAATGAAGAACTGATATCGCGGTTCTGTAAACGGCATTCATTAGATCATTGAAAGCGGACTAATTCGATATGTCATTTTACATCTTACGTGAATTTGTTACGTTGGTTACAACGGTTTTGCAAAAGTTGTATTTTCCTATGATTAATTTTTTTTATATTCATGTGTAACATATCAATTTTGTCCGCTTTAGATGTACTATTAGATGCAATTCACAGAATTGTATTATCGTTTTCAGTGGTTGAGTTACAGAGTTGTAAACTTGATAGTTTCGTTTCTTGAAATTTTTCGTTTTTTTGCCAATTTTTAATAAAAAAATGACAACCTAACTAAAAAATTCGAAACCAACAATCACTAGATTTTAAGTTTGTCTTTTAAATGCAACAAACCTCGTCAAATTTTGTGGATTGGTTGCCGAGAAGAACGAATTCTGCTTTTGCATGCATTTAGATAGGAGCACTCGAGCTAAAGCTTCCTCTTAACTGGAACGCCTTTTGTGTGTGTGTGTCTCCATGTATGCGTGTTTTTTTTTTGCGTTTTCCTCTATGTCAGCTTTCTAGCCCCTATCTCCGATCACCAATGTAGGGTAGCAAACCGGAGACTGATATCTAGTTAACCTCCATGCCTCTCTTCTTCATCTCTCTCTCTCTCTCTCCCCTGCGTGCGCGCACTTTTTTTTCATTTACCAACAACTTCAGAAAAAGTAAAGCTAGCGGCTCCCTTTTTTAGGCTGGCAATGTTAAATTTAAATGTTAGTGGTATATGCAGTGTTGCCGTCGTATATATGCGGCGTGAAGAGGACTGAGCTGCGCAGATACCGGGACTCGTGCAGAGAGGGCGTAGCAAATTAGGAAAGGGAGAACAGAAGTTCTCCCAAGAGTGGCTATGAATAGAACTAAATGGCTACGTACGCCAATGATGTTTTTTGTGAAGCTGTCCGTAGTCCTGAAGATGCGCTTTCTAGCAGCTCTAAGTGGCGAACATAAAGTTTTGCTAGACAAATGACTCATCAGAATATAATTAGCTAGCAAGCTTTTCACCCCACATGCTAGTGCTCTTAGAATGCAATGATTGTGCATTTTTTTTATTTTCGATGATAACGGTAAGCTGCCGATGACCTCTCCGTAATGCCTGTCATATGTTCTCTAGCTTATCTTTATTCTCATGTAAACTTCCTTCTCAAGGTCAGGTTACCCCCTGTGGGTAATCGGCTCCGATACCATACACTTGCACAGATTCTAGTGGCTGAATGCATGCAAATCATGAATACTCGGTTCGGAGAGACCTTCGTCCTGCAGTGGACACAAGTGGGCTGGTGCTTATTAAGTAGATTAGTTATAATTTTTAGATTCCACCACACTATTTCTTCCATCGTACGCTTCCAATGGAACCTATCGCTTCTATACTAACGGCTGAACTATTTCTTATACGTTTCTCGTGGAGGCTGACTCTTTCGTTATGCCAACCCGTTATATTTGAAAGATGTTCACACTTTTGATGTACACGTTTCGCAAAGTGATTACCATTTAGCGCGAAAGAATCGTCTAGCAACGGTTTATTTCAATGCAATTTATGGCTGCTTGTTTTATGCCTCAGTTTTATTGAATAATAACGAAGCTGCATACTACAGGAGGAGTTAAGTTACACCCATAGAATGCACAAGTACGGGGTAGAAAAAAGGCACACTTACAGTTATGACAAATGGAGTTCTCGAGGTAGCTTTGGCTCCTCTCCCTACACAGAAACCCATTAATGGTAGCTGGAAATACCTAGCTTGAAATACCCCTCTAAAAATTGACGTGCGAAGAGCACTGACAGCTTTTTTTATTTAGTTTTTATTGGTTATCCAGGAAGAAATGCCGTCAGCTCAGCAGAAGGAAAGGGAAGCTGAAATGGCAAACTGCAGACCTCCACTTCGCGCGACCGACAAAAGGCTCCAGAATAGAAACCAGAGACCGTGTTTAAACGCATACGCGCAATATCGAACGTATAAAAGGAAGAGAACAAGAAAAAAAAAAGGAAAACAACAAGACAATTCACTCAACACAGCTCGCACACGAAAGCCATCATCATCATGTTCAGGGCTTGCGCAGCAGACCATACAGGAGGCCTGGTGCGTCTGAGCACACACGCGCGGCTTGGCTGCGCAGGAACGACCGATGCCTGCCGGACGACAGAGCGCTGCGGTTTTGTACGGGAAACACCATGCGCTCTCCCTTGGCCAACTGACCATTAAGCCCATCATCATCATCGTAGTCCGCCTTTGCGGAGAGCCCTTAAACACAAGCGCGTCTCGCCGCCACCGTGCTTTTCTAAGTGCGTACTTTCGCTTTTCCGTGTAATGGTCCTTCCCCGCAGCGCCCCGCCCACCCCGCACGCCTACCGCCCTCTCCTCTGCGGCCGGACAAATGGAACGAACGCCTTCCCTCGCTTCGAGCGTCTTTCCGGCCTCTGTCCGTCTTGACCGATCTCTCGCTCTTTCTTATGCCGACCTCCGACCCCGTTCTTCACTCGCCCTCTTCCCCTTCCTCACCTGTGCCCCTTCCCTGTGCCTAGCACGTTCCTCAGATCGGACGTCCCAGACGCGGTAAGGAACGCCGCACGGACCTGCGCGCCGCCGGCGTCTCTCAGTATGTCGGTTGCTTAGTCAGTCGACCGCGGCGGCCGGGTCAGTACACGCAGGCTTTTACCGTGAATATCGGTTGGCAGCCAGCGAGCGTCGTCGGAAACGATGCGAGCCTTTGCTGTGCATACATTTGCGTTGCGGATTGAAGGGCCAGACTCGCAATAGCTTTATGCACCCACAGTCGACCGATTCTTTAACAGCACCGCGCGAGCGTCGACTGGCCGGCCGGTCAGCGCCTTCTAACTGCTACGAAGCGACGAGATCAGCAAGAGTAGGGCATGCGCACCAAGTTCACTGGAAGCGCGAGTTTCGTCTGCTAGGCTCTTTCCACTTGCAGGGCAGAGCGGCTGGCACGAATAACTCGGGGCAAGCTCCCCGGCTTATAGGAGGCAACGGCTTCCAGTGAACTTCGAGCGCTACTCGTGCGGTCTGGTCGCTTCGTGTGGTTAGAGGCACTGACCGGCCGGCCAGTCGACGCTCGCGCGTCGCTGTTAATGAATCGGTCGACTGCACGTCTCACAATTTGCCGCTGCTCCAGCATTACCATCACTAAACAACCACGATACGTATCGGTGGAGAAAAAACCGATATAGTTCGGTGCAACAAAATCTACAGGTGCCTGCACAATAGGATCTGCGCAGCATGGGCTACCGTGCAGAGCGACCACCCGAACCTAGGCGCCGGATGTACGGGCCTCCGCACCAGCTACTCCTGGACTTTATTCGGAGGGCAGGTGCTCTATGTTCTCATTAAGCTTATATTATATGGCATACTTCACCCCTTCGCTCCCTTCCCCCCACCCCGCCCCTCGGCAAAAAAATAAAACGAAAAGCCAACACAACACCGAGAGGAGAAAGAGCACAGTTTATTGATAGAAAACCGAAGTCTGGCCTATAAGCCCCGTAAGTTTGCTTGGGCGACATATGTATATATATATATATATATATATATATATATATATATATATATATATATATATATATATATATATATATATATATATACATGCATGTATTATGTTGGGGTTAAAAGAACAATGCAAACCAAATTACCCCAGCCCGTGCTACTAAGTATAACAGGCTTGACAGCGTTCAATAGATAGAGCAAACTAATCACGAGTACATACGACGCCACACGTTTCAGACGTGCTGGGAGCTATTTCACCATATGCCTCCATATAGACTGAACGCGGGAAAACATGATCCAGCGAGAGGGCCGCCACATTTTAGGAGCTTTTAAATCACTGCCGGATTTCGTATACAATACTGTATGCAAACGTTCTTTTTTTTTAATGTGGATCGTCCTCAAAAGGTACCACTGCGAGCTATCATGAGAAACCAAAGCAGTGGCGAATACCTTGGCAGAGAGACGGCTGCCCTTCCTGCACGGCGCAGTGTTACAATAACCCAATTCAGTTTCTTTTATCCCCCACGTGGGCCTCTGGGCAAATCCTCCCTAAATAACTAAAGCTAGTTTTCGACAAGACTCCTGTTAGCAGAATTTCAGTTGATAGGACCGACAAAACATCGGCATATATCAGCACCACTGTTCGGTAAAAAACAAGAAGGTAATGAAGTATAAGAAAAGGAGATGACTTGCAAATATTTGTCGGTCAGACAGGGCTATATATGCATCAGTGTTGTAGTAGAGTGGTAGTATAAAGCAATCATGCATGCCACAATACACATGATGATTTGGAAATCTTGCGGGAAATATCTTTTTTCTGCGTTCCTCACTGCGGTAAAAGCTGCCTGCTGGCAGCTGGAAGCCTTCAAAGTCATTAGTCGCCGAACCGGCTTTACCAATGGATGAAAAGGGTGACACAGCCGTGCATGTCATATTTTCATTATCTTTTTCAGTCAGTAGGCAACCGCTCCCCTTATTTCCTTATTTCAGAACGCACGGTTTACGCTGTATTTCGTCATAAATCCACGGAGGAGTGAGAGCATTTACTAACTGCGCGAAATCACTGCAAGCCTATACCGTCAAAGACCCTAGGCGATCGCTTGTAGTAACGCGCGAGTGGATGCGGTAGTACACCACGTGATGCGCTGCCCAGCTCAACCGGCAGCGATCGCTCTCCACTTGCTCTCCAGCCGCGCAGCAGTCAAGGCCTCAGCGATCACGCCGCCGGCTCCCCCCTCCCTCCCCCCTCCCTCCCACCTCCTGCCTCCGCTTTGGACGTTTGCGTTCTGTTCTATCAACTTGCTTCTTTTTTGCCACCACCGGCCAAACCTTCCGCCAGTTGCACGCCCTCCGCTCTCGCGTTATTTCGCCTTTGGAAAGTCATTATTTCGCCTTTCTCTATCGGCGATCCACGCCCGACTGCCGGCACGCCATCCTCCCGCAGCTCGGCCCGGCAGTCTCCTCCGCGTTTACACACGCACGACCACGCGCCTTGTATCCTTTTCCCCACCTATGCCTTCCTGCGCCACATTTCCTCCTCTCCCACATCGTTTCTGGATTCGCCTTCAGCAAGCGTGCGCTGAAGACGTTCCGCGGCCTGTACGCTGAGCGTCCCTCGCTCTTGGGTTTTCGGCTCGCGCATCGAAAGGCGGCGTGCCGCGCACGAATGGCACGGCGTCCCGAAGAGCGCGAGCGCGTTATGCACGCTGCGGGATGAGTTGCGGTTCACATCGTGACCCGCGGGCAACAGCGAGAATGAGTGAATGCGGGGGCCTACACTGCGCGAGAAAGGGGAAGTCCGCGGGAGTTTTGCCCATGCTGGAGCATATATGAGCGAAGGGGCCAACCGCGGAGGGTCATTGCTTCGAACTTTCGCGGGTCCCAGCACGGGTGCGCTTTTTTCTTCTTCTTCATATTCCGCCAATGCCTTGCTCCTGTATGCCTTTCATACCATTACTGATCGACGAGCGAAAAAAACAAAAACACAAAAGATTCGGACTACGCATGGCCCGACGGCTTCGAACGCAAGGGTTGAGCGTTACTTTTTGACGAACGATAACTGGCGACTAGAAAGATGCCCGGCCCAGTATTGTTTGCCGCTCGCTCGTTTTTCTCCCCACTGATGTTCAAGAACGGGTAGGCGGCTACAGGGCTCGCAAGCTGCAGCTCCCCCCACCCCTTTTTTTTTTTCATTTGACCAATGTCCACAAGACGTCATGGAGGTCAAGAAATCCAATACGCGACAGTTAATGCAATATACGTGCACAGTTCACTTATAAGACACAAATGTTCCTGTTGAGCGAAAAATGACACCCTTCCTAAGTACCACACACACAAGCAAAGTACATGAAATCGCGGGAAAAATAAAGATGAGGGGTGGGGAGCGGTACACGTGCGTGCCCGGGTATGTAGGTTAGAAGAAATACTCAAAAAGCGCATCCACAAGTAGAACAGTTTACCTCAATGAAAAATGCGAATTAACAACTTAGAGATATGCTTCGTGCTTCAAGAGACTGCACTGATTCGCGCGCAGTATTGTAATTGTCCTAATAGACGCGCAACCAACATTTCTCTTATGCGAAAATATTCGCCATTCAATCAAGGGCATGTAACTTCACCGAAATCCTCTCACGATGCGCATGTTTTTCCTCTTTTTTTTTTTTTTGCAGCGTAACAAGTCATAATGTATATTTTCATGAGCCTCTTCACATGAGCAGGCAGCGCTATCAGTTAATTATACCCATTTTATGCGATTATAATTTATTATAGGCTACGAGAATCCGAAGTGCATATGAATTACTGCTACTAACTCGTGCCCGACTTGAAGTCGTTGCGGTCGTCCAAGTTTGGTGGCACCGCCGGCTGGAAGAATGAGGGACAGGCACTCTAACGTTAATGGTCGATGGAAAGCCCGCAGTGTCCATTAACTCCTCCAATCCCGAATAAAATCACGCGCTCATTTCCAACTTTATCTTTACAAGAACACTGAGTGCCATGCCTGGGCCATAGCACTTGATTTAATCGCAGGGTTAATGTTTCTGTCAGAGGGCTATACTGAGGGACACGAGTCGTTCTAATCAGGCCAAGCGCAGGGGAGGCCATGACCGACGACATCGCCGCATTACGGCACGGTGGCGACGGTAATGCAGTTACTCCGACCGACCGAAATACTAAAATGTCATGCACAGGCTACGGAGGTAACGCCATGTGTTTACGATACCGTGTGGAATTTGAAGGACTTAAGAGATAACAGCAAAAGTGCCTGTCTAAAGAGATTACTTCATTTAAGGACTCGGTACCACCACGTGCAAATACTACGGAGCTTTGCTTCTGAAGCTCACATATTCAGTTTCACTTAGCTCCCAGCCCCTTACCCACTTACGGGCTGGCGCATAGTGTCCTCACTTCAATATATATCGTTCTCCCACTGTCCCAGCCTTCTGAGGGAACATCAGCTGCTTTACACAGTTAGTCGCTAAGGCCTACGGGCCTCGAGATCCGACAAATAGCTGAATGCCTCGAAAACCCCAGAACTCTGCCACATATTAAGATTGCCAGCCTGTACTTTATTATATGAGAGCGATGCAGCGTTGTGCAAGTTTACTCAGAAAAGTCGCAATCTACTCTGAAATTGAAAGTTTCTCTGATCCCGGGGTTCATAAACTCTTGCTGTTACCCCTGTGCATATTGTTTCCCGAGGCCACCCACAGTGTGGGTGCTCGCGGTATATGTCCGCTGTTTTTCTTCTTAACAGCTTGCGAAATTGTGGACAGCTCCCAGGCGCAGCCCATAGCCGTGCATCGTGTATGCATACTTGACTCGTGGTTGCAAACAAAACTCAGCGCGAACGCAAGGGACGAAAAAAGAAGTGCGCGACACGAGCATTCGTGTCGGGAACTTCTTTTTGTCGTCCCTTGTGTTAGCGCCAAGTTTTCTTTTTAAACATGAATCCAATCCAACTGGCCCAATTAACAGTCCTGGTATACTTGACTCGATTGGTGTTAGCGCCTTGCCCAATATAGACCGTACATCTCCAAATGACAAAGAAAGCAAACAAAAAAAAATCACAAGGTATAGAGAGCTATCCGCTGGGAGTTGGATACTATTTATATTCTAACAAGTATGGCGCTCTCTCGTTCGGATGCCCACGCATGCGTGAAAGCTTTCGAGGGAAATTCCGTCACGTTGCTGTGGGCACACGCATAGCTTTCGCGAGACCTTGGCCACGACCTCGTCGCCCCAGGAACCGGAGGTCTCGGGGGCCACATTTAGCGGGGAAAGCACCGGCCGCATGGAAACAAGCCATAGAGAGAGAGAGAGAGAGATAAACCATTTGGGCATTCTCAGTGCTCCGTGTTTCGCGTAGGGCCCGTAGCCTCGCCGCTCGTCATCCAATCGCGCGCACACACAGAACACAATGCCGCGAGCGATGTATCGCAACCCGAAACGACCCGTGACATGCCAGCAGCCACCTCACTTCTCCTTTCCGAACCCCCCCCCCTCCCCCCACCCGCGCAAACGAGAGAGGACGGCCCCGAGCATTCCGGGACGAGCACCACGCACAGACGCACCGTGTACCGTTTGTCGAGCGCCACCGATCGGCTGACTGGCAGCGCACAATGGGAACCGACCTGCGGGCACGCCGGTTCGTATTCGCGGTTGCGCGGGCCTTGCAGTGGGATCGAACAATGAGACGCGCCGGCCGCACCCGTCGATGGAACAACGGGGGCGGGATGGCGTTCTTTGTTGGGACGCCGTCGCGGTTGCGGATCTCTGCCACTTGTCTTCTACGTGGCTCGATGTGCTGTCAGCGCCGCGATTGAGCGCGCCCGCGACGAAACCTTACACGAGCGTTTGTTCTCGCGGGATCTGATTCCTCAAAGAATGAGATCTGGCGTACCATATTCCATATGCCACGTAAGAAGGAAAAAAAAGAAAAGAAAATGCACGAGGCTTTGTTCGGAACCGAGCACAACTCCCGGACGAAAGACGGGGGCCGTGTTTGGGGTCGGGACCACAATGTGGAAACTGCGTCCCGAACTTTTCTAAACGCTGCATCGTTAGTCGATTTTGGCACTGTGCTTTGGCTTGTACGCTTTATCGTAATTTCTTTCTCGCTTTATCTCACCGTGCAAGACCGACTAACCCCTGCTGAAGAAAAAAAAAAAGGCTCACCGCGTTTCTTTGGCGCTAGCCGCAAATGTTAAGGAGTGAGAACTTTAGTTTCATGTGCACTGTGCTTTATAAAGCAGCATGATGTGTATATACGAAAACAACTTGAATTGACTTGCGGCAAGGTTGATCTATCTATCTATCTATCTATCTATCTATCTATCTATCTATCTATCTATCTATCTATCTATCTATCTATCTATCTATCTATCTATCTATCTATCTATCTATCTATCTATCTATCTATCTATCTATCTATCTATCTATCTATCTATCTATCTATCTATCTATCTGTGTCTGTCTGTCTGTCTGTCTGTCTGTCTGTCTGTCTGTCTGTCTGTCTGTCTGTCTGTCTGTCTGTCTGTCTGTCTGTCTGTCTGTATGTGTGGGAGGTGTCACAATCATCATCGCAATAAATGCTGCAGCGCTTTTCGTGTCAAAGGGATTGCGAATACCGGGTGAAATCATTCGACGCCGTTGGGCTGCTAAGACTTGCGCAAGTATGGCAAAATGGACGCAGATTCCAACTACACAGAGAAGCGCTGGGCTTATGTATCGCTAATATCGTGGCGCATTTTGTTCTCCCTGCGTAGGTCTAAGCACCGCAACAATCTTTAGTTATATTTCGCAGACTAGCCTCATGTCAACCTATGGGGTACATTAGTGATTCCTAAGTACTCGACACTGTGAATTTTACGGCCCTGTCCTGCGGAACCCCCCCCCCCCCCCTTATGGCTCGTGGGTTCATTTCCCAGTCTTATTGATGTAGGGACCAGTGTTACCCAAGTTCGGTTCCACCTAGCGCAAGAGCAAAATTAAATGTTTTGTTGTTTAAAGGATGTATCACATACCCATTCTGGGGGACTGACCAAGAATGGGAACGTACCCCGCCACACGTCTCATTGCACATGCCCAGTGATGAAGGTTGCGTCCATTCGGGCATAGGCCCATGTGGCACACGACAAGTGGCGCATGTGATGGGGCCCAAGTTTCAACGTGAAGGACGTGGGATTCACCTTACCCCAATGCGAGTAAAGTTCCGAAAGAGTGCTTATCACCATTAAAACCTAAAGAAAAACTTCAAGAGAAATTTTGGTGCGTAAACAGACTTGTTTCGTAAAGTGCAACTGTAGCGACCAGCTATGGCACAACATCTTGTGCTAGAAGCACGAGTAGACGGGTCGCAAGCAAATCGCAAAAGTAGGCGCTTCAGACACGGAAACGCCAGAAAGAAAAAAAAAACACGCCTTCATTACCACTGTCCTGAAAGAAGCACAACACGGAACGTTGACAACAAACGCGGTTTCTGGCCACGACCTGTCAGATGGACCATGCCAGCTGCGCGCTGAACGTCTCAGAGGTCATGTTGAGAGAGCTGCGTCATATTCCTAAATCGCCAGAGACGAATGTTGGCTGCACAAAAAAAAAAGTTGGACAATTTCGAGCCCGGCAGCTTCGTGAACATTGCTTCTATATTATACGCTACTGATTTACAAGCAGTTGAAATTTATTATCTACGAGCTGAAATTTAATTGCAGTCCATCTTGAACGGGGCCTCAACGACTTTATGGCCTTAACTTCGCCAGTGTGTAAAGTGTGTCATTTCTTTACACTAAACATGGCAATGGGTTCACGTGCATTGCCGTTATCCATCAGGGCCATTCTCCCGACGCAGGCCATTCGGCGAGTATTGAATATAGTTTTCCTTGGACTGCGTTCGTGCAGCGATCGCGGCCCTCACGTCGGAGGGTGTTCCATGCGCCTATACTGAAGGGCGATGTGCCCGTTCGTGCATCGGGGCTCGATGCGGGCGCTGAGACCTCAAGCGGAGCTATGCCGGCCTAAGCGATTGTAAGCGCACGGCTGCTGACGTTGCAGGGAAGCGTCTTTGTGGAAACATACACACGATCGCCAAAGAGTACAGTCACGACAGGATGTTCTGACCCTGTAAATAAATAAATAAATAAATAAATAAATAAATAAATAAATAGATAAGTAAATCAAAATACCAGTGATCGCGGGAGCTCAAAATGAAAAACGCAAACAAAATGGCACACGCACGTTTGCTGCCAACTAGCGAAGCGCTGACTCCCGCATTCCGCGTTTTCTTTCACGAGAATGTCGGCGGATGGACACTATGTAACCCCTTCAGCCCGAAAATTGGGAAGTCGGGAACACACCGTGAGTTATAGGAACGGAAACACACGTTACCGCTTTTGATTAAAAAAAAGTGATAGTCCCTCCCCTACCGGGAACAGGGCTGCAAGCGAAGCTAGGGATCCGCGGCTCTTCGTTGTAACGCTTTGGCTTCGCGTTCCCTCACGGCAAGGTCGGCACGTAGACAACGAGCCCTTCCTCGAGCGAGTTCCCGGCGGCGTTCATGAAACGGCGCCTGTTCTTCGGCCGAACGCACGACGCGCGGCCCGCTCCCGCTGCCGTTCCTCAAACGCAGCCTGCACTTCGGCAGAACGAACCTAACGCGGCCTTCCCATTTGACTGCCGGGGCTGCAATGGTCGGAAAAGGCAAGCGCGACGCGAGCGAACATGCGATCACACCCTCTCGGTCCTGTGGAGGGAGGGGACGTCTGTGTTTGGCTAGCACCTTGCGCTGCCTCTACTTCTTCATGCACATGAAACCCCGCTTTAAAGGGCGCGTTTGATGAACGACAGGGAGATTTTACAAACAACTATCAAAAAAGACCTCCCTCTCACATATTATGGTATCCGGTTCCTTCCTTTCAAAAAGTCAGCCAGTAATATACCATATGATTTGTTTATGTTACTAGGACTTCGTTCATTATAGAGAAGCCGAATGATCGACAGACATGCTGGACCACCTCGCTCGACAAGGTATATCTTTCGAGAAGAGACTGCTCAAGTGCGTAGTGTGGTTGCTACCTTTGATCGCTACCTGAATGGATTTCGCGTCTGGACGCTTGTGTTTGTTTGCCCGAATTTTGAACTTTCGTTGGACTGCGTACCACGTGTGCATTTGTTTCTCATGTTCGTTCAAATGTAATGCAACAATCTTGGTTTGACACTACTCACAATTCCATGCAATAAATAAAAATAAAACGACAGTGGCTGAATCGGCTAGCATGCTGATCTCGCAACCCGGAGTTCGGTAGCTCGAATCCGCAGCCCGATAAGTATTCTTTATTTTCTCGCTGTTTGTGTTTTTTCGCACGGCAACACCGACGCCGGCACGAGTGAGGCAATACAAGCTTCGCTTGAATGCAATTCGCCTGGGTAGCGTGGCGTTTTCCCATTGGTCGAGAGCATGGCATTGTTCCCAGTGTTCTTATCGGTACAACTGCGAATATAAACTGCAGTGTTCTACGCAGATGTGCAGGTTGGCTTTCCTGCAGTGCGCCTTGGTGAGACATAAGAAGCTTCGCCCCCAAAGAGAGAGAGAGAGAGAGAGATGAGGCTGTCGCCGATAGGCACGGGCTCTCTGTTGATTCCTAAATAGCGAACGCCGTTAGAGCGCAGCTCTTAGGCGCCCATCCCTGTGGCGAGCGACGGCGTTGTCGGCGGCGGCGGTGTAACCGAGCGAACGAGCACAGCGAAAGATCAAAGAGCGAGCGCGAATAGGGAGATGAACGACGCGAGAGGCGGAGTCCAAGGCGTCCCCTTCAGTGCCGTGCACGCGGGAAACTGGTGTCACGCGAACCCACCCGACCGATCGGTGCGCACACGTATCTAGTCTCAGCCGGACTGCTAGTTTGGTACTATCGTCTCTTCGCGCCAGCTCTCGCCAGCGCTTGTTTGGTTTGCTTGGTTTGGTCTCGTTCGCGCGCGTTTCGATTGTCATGGTTCGCGATTGCTTTAGGGCACAGCTCTTACAAGCGAACAGGAGGGTGCAGCGACGATGGATACCAGACGGCGCCACAGCAGCGCACGTCGTGTGAGAGTAAATTTGTCGGACAGGCGGCAGCTGTGAATCGCGCCCACGCGCTGGGCTCTCGCGATCTCCAGATTAGCGAGGCATTCGCGGCGCACTTCGCTCCGATTGCCACGTGTCGCACGCGACAGATTGTCCGCGCCAGCCAATATATCGCGAAATGAAAGCACTCTTACAGCTGCGTTCAAATTTCGCCTTACGGAGTATAGCAATCGCGGGTGATTTTTACAGCGAAGCTGTCTGTGGTTAGGATCTGGCGGATCGCTTAGACCAACAATTTTTCATACGTGGGTCGATACAGAAGGTAGCGCAATACCGGGCCGACCAGCGGCGGAGGTGCAGCTCGCCACTTAGGGGCCCACATACACAGGCTCGTGGTCATTCTTCTTCACAGAGGGGAAGGGCACTGACTTTTTTTTTTTTGCTCATGTTTCTATACGAATTATACTTATAGAAGTGAGCTCAAAATAAGAGTATGCGCTTGTTTGGCGGATCAAGCTACAGTAATGTACGCATTCAACCACACGACCACTCATTGTCTCATTGTACAATGCCATGTCCCCCTTGTGCCCTCCCACCTTCAGCCTCTGTTTCTCTGGTTCCCCCTTTCTCTTTCTTTCCCGTTCGCAATTATTTTCCTATACGTTTCGCTTTCTCTCGCTCTCTCCATAAAAGTCGCACGCGCGTTTTCTCGCACCGCTACGGCTTGAAGCTGCGGCGCTTCCCTGATTGCCTATTGCCCTCTTTCTAATGCTGCGCCGCGGGAACACGGCCAAATGCTTCGCAGTTAAAAAGTGACGGAATGTTTCCTTCTTTCTTTTTTTTTTTCATTGCTCACGGCGCCTGTCCGAGCTCCGACTCCATAGTGCGAACTCGCGTCAAATGAATTCGTGTTCAGCGCAGTTGTTCAATTTGGCGTAATAGAGATTTATCTTGTTTCGGCAGTCATCCTTTTTTGTAGCTTCCATTTTTTCTCTCGACGGATTCCTCTATACCGCGGCGCTAAAGATCTCGTTAGGGTACTGTTCCCTGAGGACAACGTCATTCCTTTTGTTTCAAGGAAATTCGCAGTTTCGAAAGAGCGATGTGGTTGTGGAGGCCGGGCTTTATGCAATGTGGGTGGTTATGCTGGAGGGCCAGAGTCGGCTAAAGGAAAGCCGTTTCTCTCTCGCGAATCTTGGTCCACCTCGTGGGATGTTCAAGCAACTTGCTTCGCTTACCAGATTCGTGAAATCGAGTTTCAGAGTTACGTTCGTCCGACGACATCAAACGGGCCTGATTCACGTTGCTCGAATTTCAGTGTTTCTAAAACATGTAGAGTGACTTCATGCGCATACGATACGGGGGGACCGACTTATGGCTCTTGCAGAGAGCAGCCTTGCATGCACAGTCAATGCCAAACGCCAACAAGGTATCATATTTCATAATCTCGAAAAGCTCAGTTGCGCGGGGTAAACTTGAGAACCGTAGCAGCGCTTGTTACACACTGAAACAATGTTTCACATGTAGACAACTCAACAAAATAATAAATATTAAATAGTCGTTTAATTGTCAGATTTTCTTTTATTCCGCTGACCATGGCCAGAAATAGAGGCGATCAAGTTGTTTTAGTTTTCATTGATGTAAGGCGGTGTTCACTTTCTCGGGCAATAGAATTAAAGGTTAGAACAGGCCACGTGTGAAAATCACGTTCAGTGGAAGACGTCCATTTTAACTATTACTTTTTATATTACTAGCGCAGACTGCATGCGATTTGCTAAAATAAGCCAGAATTTTTCACTGTCGCCGCTCAACACTGTAGTTGTTACGATTGGAATTGGGCAACAGTGACAAAACAATTCGACCCTCATCAAGTACCACGTTAAGATTCTTGACGCCTCTCTGAGACTTATTTTCATGCGTGGCATTTGACGCTTTTTGCGCAGCGGTTGCCTCGATCGCTATTGTATTTGTTAGTCTGGCTGTCATTTATTTCAGCGTTTATCATTTGCCCAACTGTAAAAATTATTACAATTATCAACTGTTATCAGTTTGACACAAGGTGTAAAATGAAAATTACGCATCAGCAGCTTCACTGTACAGACCACACGCTCCCGTCGATTCTTTATGCACCTCCACCTCAGCTACAACCGTTGAAAAAATCACGAGGCGTTATCTTTCGACAGTTATTCACCGTGATTTGTCGGCGCGCCCGATTGGATCTTTTTTCAATGGTACGTTCAAATTGAATACGAAATGTCACAAGACGTGCTCTGCTAAAACAAACTCTTTCCTCACTCGAACAGTGAATTCGGCGGTACTGCTTACGGTACATCAAGAAAGAAAAAAAGAAAACAGTTTGATAATCAAATGACTGACGTCCATCGAGAGCTGTATAGCGTAAACTTATTCCCACGCAAACAGTGCTGATGTTTCGCGCAAGCTTGCTCGGTCCCCAGAATGGCAACCATAAAGCGCGCAACGTTCGTTCGAGGAAAACCACGTTCCTGAGAAAACGTATTCCTGAAGCAAATGGACAGATAAAATCCGTTACGACGCCACCATAACGACCAGAAATGCCGGAAAATAAAATCACAATGGATGGACGTTAATAAACAGAGAGACGCGCAGGCCAGAAGATGGCGAATGCACGCACCTGATGAAGCGAATAAAAAGAAAAAGTAAAAAAAAAATGAGAAACCACTTCTTTTCCGCATCGACTGCGATGACTGCCGAGGAACGGAAGTGGAGAGAGAGAGGGCAAAAACAAAGAGTCGACGGTTCCTTCGAAGCAGTTCCACACGTCTTGGAGCTGACATTCAATTTTCTAACGCGACCCTCCCCTCTCCCCCCCCCCCCTCTTATAAGCTATTCGAGTTATCCATGAAAAAGGAAAATAAGTACGTCGATTTGGATCAGAACGTGAAGTAATTTTTACCTATTTCTTTAATGATTTCTTTCGCCTATAGCGATCGCAGTTTCCGGTCCAGAAATGGAAACGTGAGATTACACACACGAGATTTGTTATAACCCCACAAAGTAAGTGATATCTTCGTAAAGCAAACGTTAATGATAAGAAGGCGTTGCTACTACCGATCGCTTTTAGGAATCCGTGGCTAGAAATGTTTGGTGAAGGAGCGAAGCAAAAATATTCGGGTATACGTGAAGGGATGGACACGCCATCCATGTCACTGCATATACATGTTCATCCGGCGCCCTTGATCAATATGAGTGAGAAAGCGTGTTCCTCGTGTCGTGGTCCGCATATCAGTTCCCAAGTTCATAATCACGTCGACTCGTTCTACCCACGGGGAAGGCAGAAACAATTGTTAGAACGTCGGTTACAGCCGGTGCCGTCTGAACTGAGTCTCCGCGTATCGAAGCGCATGACAGCTCAGGGCTTTGAAAGTTAATGAGGCAGCACCGCTGTGCGACGTATTTAACTTGCTGCCATCTATATAGTAATTGCAACAGCGCTAGTCTAGCCCATTAAGAAAGAACAAAAAAGGAAGGGCAACAAAAAACACAGAACTAATGCTTTTCTGATTGAGTTCTACATACGAACGAGACTTGATGCCTGCAGAAGTGGCTGAGTGGCTATAGCATTACGCTAGTGCGAAAGAAGTCGCAGGTTTGATTACCGATTTCCGCGGCCGCATTCCAACGACGGGATAGAGAATGCAGGAAAAAAGGAAGGGTGAAAAAAGAAAATTAGCGCTCGTGGAGAAATTGTTGCGTGCATTTCAAAAAGCCGCCTTTTATTCTAGTCCCTTCCCTACGCCGTGCCTAATGTGTCCTCACATTGGTTTAGGGAGATTAAACGGACCCTAAAGGAAAATAATAAGTCGAGCTAAAGTGAACACTTCGGTGTGCATATCCGGCAGATCAGAAATTGACATTGAAGAGAAAGCAATCAAAACACTGAATGCATTAAATACATGGGCCAAATAAAATTGTTTGAAGATTAATTCTAAAAAGACAAAAATAATATTGCACTTTCCAAAAGGAAGGATAATTTCTAGGCCGTTGAACGTGTTCTTAAGCTCTGATACTGTTGAAATTGTAGATGCTGTTAAAATCCTTGGCGTTATATTTTCAAAGCATTTGACTTGGAATGATCATGTTGACTATATCAGATCAAAAGTGTCTTCAGCTGTCGGTGTCATGTTGCGCCTGCGCGGTATTCTTCCTGTCAAAGTTAGGCTATGGCCATGCAACTCATTAGCTCTTTCTCTTTTGCAATATTGTTGTACCTTTTGGGGCACTACGGGTGTCACAAATTTATCCCAGCTTCCCCTTCTTCAAAAAAGAGCTGTTAGGTGCATTGCTGGTGTTCCTTATTGTTCCCACACACATGACTTGTTTTTAAAATATGAAATCCTGACAATCTATAGTTCATACAATTATAGACTTTTAATGATCTATAAACGCTCTTCACAAAGTGATGAACATTGTATTTGTTATCTGGCAAAACTTGAGAAAAACACGCATATCCTGCAGACCAGACATAAAGAAATTTGGTTAGTGCCAACGCCTAGGGCATATTAAACCGAGCAGTCTCTTTCTTATACTCTTCCAGTATTAATAAATCAAATAAACGAAGAATTCTTTGACCCCATTCGGCATTCAAGTGATGTTATTAAGCAATTTTTTCTTAGCAAGATTACGTAATATTGCACTCAGTACCTATACCTGTTATTATTTTGTTTCGTTTCCCCATGACCAGTGATTTGTTTTTCTAATACCTATGTTTGTGCTGCAATGGATAGCTCTGCTTTTTACAAAGTGTCTTGTTATTTTGTTTCAGTGTTCATTTGGAAAATTGAAAATCTGTGCCTGTGTACTGTACTGCCAAGTTGATAAAGGCGGCAGGACCTCTGTCAAGCTTACGAGCTTTTAGTCCTGTCTCCTTTGTCCAAGAAAAAAAATAAAGACTGAATTGAATTGAATTGATAGATTAGTGCTCGAGAACGTCTACGGTGTCAATATTATCATGAACAGAGCTTTTTTAATGAAGAAATTGAGGTAAATGCAGTGCACGATTGGAGACTTCCCCGGGAGATTCAAGTACTGCCCGATAACAAAGGCATTCCTGATTAAAATTCTGCCACTAGTACTCAAACACTCGTAATAAAAAGATCATTCTATTCCATTATAAGACGAAATAATATTGTGCTTGTCCAATTCTATTTGATATACAGAAAAAGAACTCACTGACGTTACCCTTGACAACAACGCGGGTGGTCGCAAGGCTTCATTTTCACCACCCTGCGCCGACCTTACTTTCGGGTTTCAGTAGTTTCGTTATCTGCTGCGCTTGTTATGCTGGCTAACTAACACAAACTGCAAGTAGCAAAGAATGCCGCGTCCATGCGATGTCTTGGGATTAACGAACGGTCCACGCCACTTGACCAAGAGCGGTTGCAGCGGCTAATCCAACGCTCTGTCTTAGCTCAGTTGCTCTATGGCCGCACCGTTTGCGTTTTACTCACCAACGGAGCAACCGCAGTAAAGGACGGTGATGGCGTATGCAACGTCACCACTCCCCAATCGAGGGGAGGGGGGGAGGGGGGGAGGATTTGAATTGCGCTAAAGATATGCGCCCTCTTTCGAAGAGATTTTCTCGTAAATTAAAATTTTTCTTGGCATAAAATAGCGCTGGTAGGTTTCCGAAATGTTATTTTAACATACCACGTCGTACTTTAGCGTTCCTTTAAAGCCCCGAAGTCAATTGGCAATTTTCAAATGAAAGAAAGTTCGTGGATCCTACTCATAAGTGTGAAGGCGATAAGCAAAGCTTTCTTTGACGCTTACGGAATCGTCTTCACTACATGAATGTATTAATTATTTCCTTCTTTTTACCTAAGTGATTCTCGCCCAGTACACGTTCTCATCTGGTTTTGTTCATTCCTTTCTCGACTCTCGGCTGCTTCTGTAGCGGACCTGATGGCGTCCCTGTATAGCTGACATCGATTTTCTGCCGCCAATTTCATCACGTGCTTTTGGTTCTCTTTGTCAGTTCGGGCAGCTGCCTAGTTGCAGAACCACATTCTGAGGTACTGGTCAGTAACTCTCATATATACAGTGCCACATGACCAGTTCCACACGCATACCGAATGGCCCAAGTTGTTTAACGTTGGCTATTCGGGCACATAAACCAGTGGCACATACGCAGTGGGGCAAGTTGTTGAATACAACCGCGAAATGAGGGGACGTTGCAAAGAAAGCTCCGCTTTAAAACGACATTCATTAATAGACGTTTGTCTATAGTGACAATATAAGAACGAACCCAATGGTATTCTTTTAAATGAATTCGTACTCGATCAGAACCCGCCGTGGTTGCTGAGTGGCCATGGTGTTAGGCTGCTGAGCACGAGGTCGCGGGATCGAATCCCGGCCACGGCGGCCGCATTTCGAGGGGGGCGAAATGCGAAAACACCCGTATAGTTAGATTTAGGTGCAGGTTAAAGAATCCCAGGTGGTCCAAATTTCCGGAGTCCTCCACTACGGCGTGCCTCATAATCAGAAAGTGGTTTTGGCACGTAAAACCCCACAATTTTTTTTTACTCGATCAGAGAACTAATGTTGAAAGTTGCTGAGTATTCCTTTACTGGCCGTTATGTATTGGATACAAGCATTTACTCGAAGACAAGATAATGCTCAGGTGGTGGCTATAGGGTAGCTGTCTGACATACCTCACGTTTATTTCGACGGCCTTTGTTACGAGGGATTCTGACGCACGAGGTGCTCATCCCTCGAATGCGCATTGAGAACTGAACGAGCGCATGAATCGGGAAATTTTTTAGCATTCTTTAATTAAAGTTCAAGTCGTTCTAAATCTGTCTGCAAATTTATCGCCCTCTATTTATTGACAAAGTTATTTTCATTTTTCACCGTGTCTGCACCCGGAACGCAATTTGTGCAGGCGTGTCCGATACCCATGGCTCATTTTCGTAGGTCGGAGACGACCATCTTAACGGCGAAAACGATTCAAAGCGGCACTCGCCGTCACAGACGCGGATAGACCAGGTGTTTCAGAAAACATTTTGGCAATTTTTTTTTAAAACACTTCTTGTGGCAGATAGAACAATTGTAGTGCATGGGCTTGTCTACTTGAAGAGGCGCACATCACTTTTAGAGAAAAGCGAAATGCACAACCGATTACGTAACAAAAATTCATTTAGTTTTTAACCAATTACCTTAAGGCACATATTGCAATTTACAAATTGTAGTCGGGGACTTCGCAAGGTGGATCCACTCGAAAAGAATTGTGTGAATGACACCAGCTTCCAGATATTAATTCCAGAACTTTGCGGAGAAATGCATTAGCGTTCCCGTTCGTATTCTGCTTCACTGCATAAAACGCCATTTTGTTGAGAAAGTAAATGAAACAACAGTGCGTTTTTACCGCTAGCATGACGGTGGATACGCCTTGCAGCCTAACCCGCTAGAATCTGCAAATCGAAATACGTGTCATCAGATAATTAGTTCAAAGCTTATTTAGTGAATTTGTTAATTAATCGATTCTGCATTTAAAATTTTTGTGCAAGTAATATGCGCCTCTTCGAGTGGACAAGCGCATGGACCAGAACTGTGCTATCTACCACGGGCAATTTTTGAAACAAACTTGAAAGTGTTCGCTGTAGCACCCGGTTTACGTGCCGTTTGCAAGCCGATTGGATTGAAATGGCTGCCACATTAAGTGACTGTGACAATTTAAGAGGATGTTCGTCCACGGCGCTGGCGACTTCTATCAGTCGCATCTTTTGCACAGATACCATATCAGTCCTACCAGTTATCGCCTTTGCTCCACGGTCGCACAGGACGCGCTGCGTGTTGCGTCAGTAGCATCGAATGTTTTTTAAGTGCCTCATTACGAGCCGAACTCATTGACGAAGTAACAACCGCATAAGGAGTCGAACCGAATTAATGAACGCTAACGGCGCTTCCCTACTTAATACAAGTCGAAAACATTTGAGGACCAAGTTCCTCTTTCTGCTCCTTAACGAGAAACCGCATATTTCACCCTTAATATGCGGTCACCAGACAGTGGTGCCATTGCTTGCCAACTCTATATATTTTCCGATGAACGATTCTAAGTATTCTTACCTTAAGCTCATGGCATCCGATTGGAACGTAATTAAACCGGGCACCTTCTTAGTCTGCAGCTAGTGCACCAATTCCACTGGCATTCCATATGTCATACCTGTGTTAGTGCAACCCTGTTATTAGATTAAACAAGAATCAAATTAAATTGTTGCTCTTTCATTTTTAAAGGGAATATTGCGAATCCTGTCTCTGTTTCGTGACCATGGCTGCCGTTGGGTGCTGCTGCCCAATTCATTAAAAAAATGAATTCCGCGCCCGATGCTGAAATCGAGCCTCAGTTCGCGCGCTGCGGTGACCCGATGCTCTCACCATTACGCCGCAATCACAAGTGCTCTCTTTTACGCACTAATTAAAGTGCACTAATTATCGTCGCGTGTGTCACACTGCGTGTCATGGGCACGAGAGGAGCACATGGCCGCGCGCCCGAGCAAGCGCGAACAGGCTGTGTATAAGGTGCGCGCTGTGGTTTGGACGACGGGCTTCGGCATGGCCTTGCACTGATTAGTGCAACGACGCAGACACTAGTGCACGTTTCAGCACTCTCTGTGCATCTGCACAAAACTTCACTTTAGGTAAGTTGCAACGCAGTGCGTTGGATCTGCTTCGATTTCTATGTCTGTAACTTCGAGTCAACCCCCCTCCACCTGACCAACC